>NW_019174272.1:10979825-11001647 GCF_002260705.1 Seriola dumerili | reverse complement strand
ATCTTGTGAGGCTAACTTGACTCACCTGAACATCCTCCATACTGTGCAGCAGTCCGTCGCACAAACCAGGATCCAGTCCCGAATGAGCGGAGTGCTGCAAGCATGTCAGTCCACTGCACACTACCGAAATCTGGCCGACTGTAAGCTACCTGCTACCTGCATGAAAAGGCAAATAGGAAAAGTTAGCAACCAGCAGTTTAACTTATTGGAGCATGTAGCTAATAAAGAGTTTCCCCCTCAAATTGGTAGAGAATATCTTCTTTCTCTCCCAGGATGACTGACAAATGTGATGCCAAATAAATGCTGATGTTGCTCCTGATGTTGCTGGATGTGTAAATAATTATTTTAAAAAAATGATGCAAAAGGTTCACATTCTCCCTTGCCGCTACGCTTAGTTGCGACAGGGCCTTTCAAAACAAATTAAACTATTAGACAACTTTCTCTGCCTGACAAGTGAAGAAAGGGTATCGCAAGGTTTTTTCTTTTTTTTTTTTTCGGTTTATATTTAGCCAAGGACAAAGCGAAGTCCAACTGGAAACCAAAGACAAGAGAAATGTTAATATGCTGCTGCTCTGGGCAGAGTCATGAGGCTTCTGCTCTGTTCCCACTGCCAAAACTGACAGCAGATTGCAAGGCAAATGTCACGCAGTGTATTCTTCAGTTTAATAGTCTACCAGCCTTCAAGTTTCACTTAAAAGCTTTGAATTCACTGGTCATTACACCAAGGTCTAAAATCATGTAATGTCTCAATAAAATGTACGACTCACACCCTTAACTTTTATTTCTCTTTTGTTACACTGGATCTAGTCAAAAACTTCAATAAGTGGGAAAAAAAAGGAAGAAAAAAGTTTTAAAAAAGTAAATAATAAATACAAAATTGCCACATATTTGCTAACACATTCACCAGCTTCATTAGGTGATTATAAAATAAGTAATTAACCATAATTTATTAGTCATAACCACGATCTTTCCATTCTGATTGCCATGCACATACTGTATATTGTACAAAAAAAAAAAAAAAACATATATAAGCTGTTCTCCTCCAGGAACACAGATGTTAAAGCCTAGTTTGACATGACTGATTACAGTTTGTGTCTCATCCAAGATTTTAATGAGAATTTAAATGTGCCCTTGATCAGGGCATCTCTTTCATCCTGTACAGGGAATTTACAAGAGCAGCACTGAGGAGTTTAAGGGCAGCACGTTGGAGGCTTAAGAGGTTCGTACCAGCACACTCTTCTCCCATTTGCCGGTGCTCTCATCTGTGACTTTGCAGTGCAAGTCGAGCCTGTGTCTGTGGAGAGCCTTGTGAAAAGACATTCAATTTAATTATTAAAAACGAGGCAGAGATTGTGGAGCGAGGCAACGGTGGAGCTCGGAAAACAGGAGCGCTGTCATGTGTGGATTAATCAGCCTTTGCGGACTCAGCAGAATCTTTGGAGAGGTGGGAAATGAGATAGGAAGCCAATAGAGAATGAAATTGTTGACATTTTGCTCTCTATTACACTTTAATGTTTTCTCTCTATGCTTTGATGCCACAGTAAAGCCTCTGATTGGACAGTGTGCAGAGAGACGCTATAAAAGCAGCTTGAGCTATAGCTTTACAATGAGGGTTCAGCTTCAGGGTGATACGAATCTCTGTGGACTCACCTCAGCTCTCCTCTTCGCTATATGTGGCTGTGTGTGTTTTTCTGATGCTGAGGCCACATCATAGTGGAAATATGAAGAGCTGACTGGACAAAGTGTGTCAGCATAAAAAGGTAGAAGCATTACAGTGTACACGTTTCAACTTTCCCTCCCCTGCATTTCCAAGTGGCGTTACAGCAGCTCTCTCCATCGAGTTCCACTCTGGTTTCACCTCGGTTTCTGTCACTCTCCGTCTTTGCCTTCTTTGCCTCCTCCAACCACCCATCTTTTTCTTTTTGCTGGGTAGAGTTTCCACAGTTAGTCTGGTTCAGGAGACAAACCGGATGGTCCTGGCTCTCTCTCTTTATGGGGGAGGTACTGAACCCCAAATTGTCATCAAAGTGTGAACGTGTGCTTGTTGTAGGAAAGTGCTGTATATCTAGGGGGAAAAAAAGCACCGTATGAATGTGTTTGTGAATGTGTTTTGTAGTGTAAAGCGCTTTGAGTAGTCAATAAGATTAGAAAAGCTACTGATATCTACCAGGCAAAACAAAAGCACTGTCTTCTTTCTGTTGTAGTTTCGGCTGTGCGGTGGCAGGCGAGCCTTCATTATTCCACCATAGAATTATATGGTGAAAGCGAGGCTTATGAGGAACCAATCTAAACGCTGATGGTGTCATTATTCTACAGCCATTACACTGTGTGATCAACACTCACTTCATAAGGATAAGTTAAAGCAAAAAAAAAAGTGTCTATAGCAACTTTAGAGACAAACTTTCTCAACACTCACAAAATCACACAAAACAACACTTTTCACAGCATGTGAGGTGACACTATAGATTATTAAAGAATATATAATTAGTTTCTTCACACAAAGCAGAAATTCATTTCCTCTGATTATTATGACATTCAGTGGTAATCAGAGCAATCCCAGTGAGCTGGATCCTTCTAGCCTGATTACTTTAGGATAACTCAGCCACAAACTGATCTAACATGGCTGAGTACTCATAGTCTCTCTCCACACACACATACACACACACACACACACACACACACACACACACACACTATATGAATGTCCCAATCAAGTCTAAGATGGGGTGTAAATGAGCAGCCGCTCCCTGTGAGGTAAAGTCCTCTGTCGAAAGTCTGCACAGTGGGTGTCAAGGTCAAGTGGAGAAACATGAAGTGAAAGAGATGAAAGAAAAGAAGCTCCTTATCAGACCCCGAGTGCTCTACACTGTAATAACCAATATATTCTGTGCAGTTAATCAGTGTAAGTTTAGTGTTAAACTGTGTTGTCGCACTACAAATAAAGGTTATGTCCATTTTCCATTTTACAGCTGGCTGTTAAACCACTGCACTGTATCAAATGAATGGGAGAGACAACCTTGAAAAGCAACAAAGTGACCAACTTAGACAACTTAGTCTTTCCCTAATCATTAAGAGGCTCTCCAGGCATGTTTTAAAACATTCATTACTTACTTTATTTTAAATAATAATTTATGTCTCATATGTTTTTTTCTTAAATCTTAAAATCACATCTACTGCTTCTCCTTTAGTGAAAAGTCTATTAATAATAATTTAACTGCTGGAAATAAGGTGTCTCCTCCTTCACAGAAAAGTCATTTCTTGTGTAACTTGCATATTGGACCATGACTCATTTCCAAACTAGATGTGGAGCCTTATGCATTTTGCTTATTGGTGCATGTGTTAAATTTTGACCCAATATGAGGGAAATTTCCTCCTTCAGCAGATGAATCTGAAAACAGCCTCTGCACATAAATTATTCTGCACGATGAAGCTCAAAACATCCAAGCAAAGTAAGAAAACACATATTCGCGTTGACGGAGATAATATAGATTGTTCAAAGTGAGAATTTAAAAACTATGCTGGCACTGGACATTAAAAAAACCTCGCCATAGAATGTAATTGTTCAGCATTGACATGGTTGTCTGCTTCCTCCTGCATCAGTGAGTCATGATTCACTGTTGAACACCTGAGCTGAAAGTGACTTCTACTCTGCTCATGGGTCCATTATTGGGTTAGCAAGTCTAACTTTAGCTATAGGCAAGAATTTTTGTAACTTATACAAGCTTAAACTTTATATTTAATACCAGTAATAGTTTGAATTCTGTCTATGCATGGCTGCATATAAGAAGCTGTCCAGTAGGTTGTCTTTCATATATTTTATGCTGTTAGCTAATTGTACTATCAGGTAGCTGCAGTGGTATCCAACTGAAAGTGCATTTCAATGAAACTCTCTGCAAAAGATCAAGCTCTCAGTTAGCTGATAAAATTGATACTGGTTTCAGTTATAAGAGATTAAATATAGAGTGTATCACCACAGTAACCCTTCTCTTATGAAACCTTTTGGTTGCATACAAATACCTAACGACAAACTCCCTTCTATGAGTTTTATTTTGGGGGCTCTGTCGTAAAATTCAATATTTGATTCAAATCCATAAAAATCTCCAAAATGGCAGAGTCATCCGACACCAGAGGGCAGTGAAATTCTTTGCCATCTGGCTTCTCTTTCCAGCACTGTGATCATTGATTAGTTGGTATTAAAAGTGAATAATGAATGGACTCTGCAATCAATACTGGGAGGCCTTTGCTGTTGATTTATGAGTTGAAGTCAAACACGGGCTCCTGTGGAAAGATAGCTCTTTGATGAGCCTGGTGAACAGACGGTTCAGACATTGACTTTGGCAGCACAGAGAACAGTGGTAAAAAACTGAGGACTCTCACTATGTGCTAAATCTTTCTGATTGATGGAGGTGCTTCCTTTTAAAGAAGCTGAATTTATGGAGCCCTTTCAGGTGCTTCATCATCCTCACCTTAGCATACTCATTTTCCTTGGAAGGAAGGCGGCAGCCCTGATAAGTGGAGAAGACTCAGCTGAATAGCAGCCAATCTACTCCAGGCGTCTATAAAATGTTAATCTGAGATATAAAACTGATCAGAGTTGGAGAGGCGCTGCAAGCTGACAATCGCTGAAACAACAAAAGTGAGCATGCACAGGCTTATGTATTGTATTCATCTCCCTGCTAGTGATATTTATCACCAACAGCACCTTCTAAAAAAGTTAGCAAAAAAAAAAAAAGTTAGCAACTTAAGAAAAAGATGAAAAAAATGGTTTGGCTGACCAGAACAGAAGTGTAAAGTAAAAACACTAATGCACACCACTTTAATTTTAACTCCTAACACTTCGATTCAAAACATATAATGGAGATCACCTTTTTACATAGAGTAGAGCAACTTATGAGGAAGAGGATAGAGGGAGTGAAATACAACACGTACAAGAGGCAGCCCTGGTCTACGTATATATGAGGACCAGAATGACCTCTGCCAAATCAGGCCCTACCCCAGTAGGACTCCTTTACGTGGCTCGACTGTCAGAACGTCTAGCCAGAGTTTTGCTCTGATACAATGGTTAAAGGGTAATTGGGTGGCAAAATGAAAACAGCTTCACAGTGCAAGACGACATGGGTTGGGGTCAGTTTAGGGTCTTCTACCTTAATCGCACAATGTGTGCTGGGCCGCTGTCTCGATGTATCTGAGGCAGATACATCAGGTGAGCTGGGTTTAGCACGACATGAGTGCTGTGCAGCTCGTCAGTTCGGAGGCTGGGGGCGGTGCAGGCTGGCAGTGAGACTGCTGCTCATTTTCTCTGCGTCTGTGACTTGTGTTTCACAGAAGTTTTCTGGCTTCATCACCGTTTTTCTTGTATTGGGTTTACTTTATGAGGTCTGTTGTTGCCCTCTAGATGTGAATGTGCCCTCTGATGAACTTTGAGTTAACATGGTGTCTTAATTGCACCATCACTCAGATGGGTGGAAAAAAAAATTGTGCCACACAGGCCCAACCAGGTTCACCCCTGTGTAGAAACACTTTCAGGAGTCAGTGGCTGGCCAGAGGAGGCCATTAGCATCTGACAGCCAAGACCATCTTTGAACATAAACAGGTAACCCCATATGGGACCACCTGTCACCATATGACCAAATTTATATATGTATATACAAGAGGTTATATAAAGTCCTCTGAGCAGCGTTACGCCTTTAGGGGAGATTGGAGGCTACAGGGAGTTGCTATCGGTGAGTGATGAGATGGACTGGAACACACTGAGGCTAGCTGGTTGCGAATTTCAGTAGTAGAAAAGAAGTGATTGAAGAGAGACAAGAGTTAACGTTGGCTTTGCTTTCCACCGCTGGAGGCAGCTCTTGGTGAGTAATGGAATAAAGTTTGATGCTGAACTCGCAACATTTCTACTTGTAAGTAAACAGCTGTTAATGCTGCTAATGCTGGGTATGTAGCAATGGCAAAACTTATAAATAGCTCCTTTTTAAAATGTAATCTCTAACTCCTCAAGGGCACAAAATGTTGTTTAGTGAAGATTTGATTTGATTTATTTATTCACACATTACAAATACATTGTGTATAATTTTTTATAAAGTAGATGTGAACTTGAGGTAAGAAACCCATCTTGGGCTTATGTTATGTAACATAAGACCCTCAGGTGATAGTGATTAGTTGTTAGTCATTGCTACTGCAGCCTCACCTTGAGAAATCACTTAAAAGATTTACTAATTTTAACAATTTAACATTGCCTAGTGCAGCTTTAAATCATTTCAGACACATTCCTTGTATTTTCATAATTTTTATTCAACCCTAGTGTATGTTTTGTCCTGTATACTGATGCTCACTATATGAAGCCCTCTGTGTCACAAATCACATTTTTTACCTGGACACTCTAGAGCTTTATATATCTCAACTTGCACTGTATTACTAAGACTATTTCTCCAATATTCTTCTTTCTCTTTCTGGCTTTCTAGTATTTTAACACTGAGATGCTAAAGGAAGATGTCTGCCCAAACTCCCTACCCATAAAATCTAAGAGACTGAAATACAGGCTCTGCCACAGCCTCCATTGGTGTTTTTATTCACTTCCAACAATGGATGACTTTCGTATGTCCCACACAACGACCTGGAAAATGTCTGGATTAGGACAAATCCCCTGTGATCACCTTAAAAAACATTTGGTGTCAGTCGGGGGAAAAACCTGCATTGTCTCACTAAACCTGAGTGGCAGGCGTCTTATTTGAAACACTATCTGCCCTTTGTAATCAGATCTTAGAGAAATACTGCATTCATTTCTCTGGTGCAGGTCATTCGAGAGCTTTTCACCAGATCTTTTGTTTGAGGTCTTGTAAGTTAATTGACAAGCCTGTCAAGACGCTGTCATTTCAGTCCTGAAAGGCGTCAGTATTTCCATGGTGGTTAATACTGCATGGGGAAATGTGGAGGCAAAGGGCAGATGTGTGCCAGGGGATACCCGCTGAATATTTCAGCACTTTTTCACAGCGATCCCTGACATTAGAAAATGTCAATCCTTCTGCTCTCACATTTCAAATGCATGATGGGACGTTAGCACTGACTGGACCCAAGAGGCAGACTTTCATAAAAAATAAATAAAAGAAATACTGAAAAGTTTCTAACTTTATACAAAAGGAAATTTTTTCATTGTTGTAAAAGGGATTTTTCTTAGGAAAGGGTGTTTGAATTTTTCTACAGCACTGTGAGACCAGAAGGTGGGACAGAGAAATTTACCTGTGTGTCTTCTAGAAGTTTGGCGACATAGTGACTATGTCCGCAAGTCTAGCTGTTAAACTGTTAAAATATTGTAGCTGGTGAACAAACTACTAACAAACTGGACAGCCAGGCTAGCACTAGTCAGTCATGATAGCAAGTATACTCCAACTGCAGACCTCCCGTCTGTAGACCCCTGGTCTGTGATTCAATGGAAAAGGTCCCTAGGTGCGTCACTTTCTTTCCTGCCACAGAAGCAGCAAACAGCCTACTACCTATACAGTTAATTTAACTCCTTTTCACTCAGAGTGACTGTGTATCAGTATATTTAGTGTAAAAAAAAAAAAATCAGCTGTAAGTGAAAAATCCAAGAAAACCACACAAAAAGTGAAATATGAAAATGATCAAATCATTTATAAAGACAGCTAATTTGCTGTAAAAGTTGTTGCATATGACCATTTGTTTGTTAATGAAGTAACTATACCATTACCTTTTCATCCTGAGCTGGTTGGGGTTAAAAAAACACTGGAGGTGTTTTTTTAAATTCCATGAAACAAACATGGCAAACATGACAAATTCATAAGCAGTAGCCTATGAGTTTAGGTACGCTTAAGTCTCTGAAATACACCTAACAACCAAACGTAACTATGGGTCATAATTAGCTGCTGCACAAACGACCTGTCTGCTCGCTTTTTGACGGTCTCAAGCCACCACATATCACACTCTTACGTTACACTGACAAGATTTCTCCATTAATGCATTAAGTTTCATGTTGATTTATTTTTCCCCCTCAAGTGAATTTAGTCACAGCGATTTAATTTGAATGAAATGATTTTGCCATAAACTCCACAGTCAATATGACAAACAATTGATCACCATATATCAAATATTAAATGTCTCATTTAAACTGATATAAACTACAGAAGAAGGTGTTACTTTACTTTTCTACTAATGCCAGCATTCTGTCTCCACTGGGGGTTTGTGAAATGTCAACTGAGTTGATGTTGGTTACATAATGTGGTGTGACATTAAAGATGAAGACATTGCTGTTTGTGTATGAAACACCTTGCCCCTGTTCAATATGAATGACCCCCCCCCTGCGATGCTTCAGACATTAATTAACCCATAACTGCACCAGTGATTTTCAGTACTCATTCATTATTCATTCGTTATTGCTCTGAAGGGAATTCTACTGTGTCATGTTGATGAACTGAAAGTAACTTTCCCTCCTCATTGGCTGCAGAAAAAGAGACATTTGTGTCTCAAAACCCTAAACTTTAAGTGCTAAAAAGGAAAAAGCATTAAGTTAACATAACATGTTTTTTCAGAGCTGTTCTAGGTGTAAAAACATGTTTCATTTGCTACAGTATATGTCTTTTTAGTTTTACACCTCCAATTGTCTATCACCACTCATTCTAATGTAAACACAATTTATTTAGAATGCAAATTCTGTTTTCAACATGTTACTAAAGTACAAGATGTTTCTAAGTGTCAAAACGCAAAGTACTTTTTCTGAATAATGGTCCATTTCAGAGCATTATATACTGCTTCATACATTTACATTATGTTTATTTGGCAGTTGCTCATATCTAAAATTCTAAAATTACTGAATTTAAACTCAAGAGGAACAAGAACTAGATGTTGTTAAAAGTTGAGCAAGTGCATTCTTCTCAAACCAACAGCTAAGTTTCTTCACTGTAACATGTTTAGGTTGCTGGGTGGTAACTTTGTTGTCTTGACTTCAGTGCAGTTCATTCCACCACTGTGGGGCCACAACAGCAAAGAGCCTCGATCAAGACGAGTGACCACATAGCCCCGGGAGTGATGGTGCCGTCAACCACACAGTAATTTAATCTAAACACACCCTCCAATGAAAACCAAGTTTTTAACCTTGTTAACATGTCTATATGATATTTTTTATACACCAGACATATCATGAGCGAAATAATCAGTCAGCGCCATGACTAAGCATTTCCACCTTGAACTGCAGTGAACCAGTGAAAACAGATTCAGACAGCCAGGAATTCATACGTCATATAACCTAAGGAACCAATCCTGTCAACTTGATATGACCTCTGTGTAGATGTCATATTAATTGGCTAGCTGCTTGGATTGTAATGTACTGTATCAGGTTAGCTGCTGATTAGTCTTTTGATGGGCTTGAGGAGGCATATTATCCATAGCAGATTAGCAGTGACTACTGGAGGGGTGCAAATTAAAAGTTTCTTATCTCCACTTTGCACAGGGACAACTGTCACAGTGCTGAGAAGATCTGACCAGGAGTCCAGATTATACTGTCATACTTTTCACTGAATGATTCCCCTTTGTTAAGACTGTTTTTAGTTCCGTACATTTGCAGAAACACTCTTTGACTCTAACTCAGTGTTTTATCGTGCTTTTCAAAAAATAAGATTTAATATGCGTGGCTATATAATTAGTCAGCAGGGAATTCAATATAATCAATGCAGGATGAAATCACATCCATTTTGCTGCTGTCTCCCAGGATCTGCATGACACAGAGCTCCCAGAAAACATAACAGAGCAAGTGCACTACGGCAAATGCAATATTTATATCAAATAAAACCCCTAGTTATTAATTTACTACAACTAATCTTCCATCATAGCCATTCATCATAAACATGTTCGTCAGATTACAACTAAGATATCTTTTTACCAGTGCTGAAAGACATTAGATCCTCCCATGGCTGCCAAAGTATTAGATTCAGATAAGTTATTTAGACGTTGATGTATTAAGGTCAGTGCTGATGCTGTCCTGCAAAGATGTTGTGGATAAACTCTCCGTCTGAGCGATTAATAATACAGCCATGGTCAGGGAGGTTGCAATTAAAGTTACAATTTAAAAAAGGATTTCTTTTTCACTGTCGTTAAAATAAGATTGATGTTGTGATGTTCTTGTGGCTAGATAGCAAAACTCCACATCCAGCAAAGTCTTCACTTATTCAGTTAAATATTTCAGTAACTACTAAATGGATTGGGACAAATTCAGGATCAGTATTCTTGGTCCCCACATGATGAATCTAAATGACTTTGGTGATTCAATTTCAGCGTGTCCAATACTTCGGTATATGTATGCTAACATGCTCACCTGAAATGTTGACTATAATACAATATCATACTTGCTAAATATCAGCATTATCACTGTGAGCATGTTAGCATGCTGTCATTAGCCTTTAGCTCAAAGTGCTGCTGTGCATCTCACTCATCTGCTCATTTCTGTAGCCTCTTGTTTATTAAGAACGTACATTGTGAAAATATTTGGTGACACATTTGTTCAAGAATGATGGAGTTACTTAGAAGTTAGTCGTTTCTAATGAAGAGTCCTTTGTCTTTAATCAGTGCTGAATAGATGCTATTCTGGTCATTATTTTTATTATGCGAAAAGGGTGTTAGATATATTTATTACTACCAGACTGTTTTTTGTCAATTTTGTTAGTTGTAACTGTAACTGAATGATGTATAAACCAGTTATGAATCAAATGTGCCAGGTTTAAAAACATGAACTTGTGTAAAACAAAAGATTAAATCCTACAGTTTGTCCAAAAACTGAGTTGATGATACATAGACCTTTATGCAAGCCCAAAGACTAAAACATGAAATAAAATGATTTTGTCTTGAAACTTCAATAACATCTGTGTGAAAGTATACTGGAGGATCTGTAACAGAGATGTTTTTTGTAGCTAAACAAGTGATATTTACTTGAATAAAGTCTTGAATAGCCTTGCATAGACAGAACCATAGTAGATAATCCAATCTATTCTCTAAATGTGTCAGACTACATTTTAAATCTAAATATAATATTCCTCACTTACTTAAAAATATAGATTTGCAACTCCAATACTGTAGGAGTTAAAAATGATTATAGGGTCAAGAAATCTAAGAAGTATTTCATTTTTATTCCAGGCACATTTGACTAGGAAAGCAGTTAGTAATGTGAAGGGTGTTTCTATAACAGCAGCTATAAGAAAATTCTTCTTTGCATAATTACCACTGTTAATGAGAAGGATAAACACTAGAGGCTACCAGCACTGTTAATGAGCCGTTTTGAATGAGGCATCTTGACAGTTTACAGTGTATCATATCACACTACAATATGATACAAGGAGACGAGGACGAGTGGAAAAGGACCTTGAACAGCAGTCAGGCTGAGCCGTCACAGGCAAGGACACACGGCTGTGCAGCATGTGCTGCTCCGTTAATTTTTCCATCGACAGAATCAAGTGTATATGACATCCTCCATCTCCTCCCCTCTATTTAATTGAGTAACACGTTGCCAAATGTGTGTCTTCTCTTTGTAAAGCAGACCATTAAACATTCATGCCATCCACTGTTGCTGCATCCAACTTGGCTGCATGAGTTCTCAGTGCCCCCTGGTTGTTGTCGTTCCGTGAGGCCCACTGGGAATTAACCACGCTCCGCCATGCACTTCCTCTCCCATCTGACTCTCTCTTTCGCTCTGGCTCCAGCCCATCAAAGAACTGTGAGTGACAACAAAGGGGAAAGCGTGCAGCCTCCAGGCACCTCACAGGCAAGGGATTTTCTCACCCTATCTGCAGATCTGGATCTACTTCCATATTTAAAGCAGCATGCTGCTGCTGCAAACAACAAGGATGCCTGTGTTATTTCCATACCCAATGTGGAGCGATTTGACCATGTGTGTGTAACCTCTGATTTGCACAGAGCAAACACCGCCTATAGTTTCACCACATGCATATGTCACACATGCCAGTGTCACCCAGTGTCATACACATTTGGGTGAGTACTTGTGATATGCTCTCTCTGACATTTTTAAAAGAGTTGTATGGACAACTTGATATTCTGCATGTGCTCAGGGAGGTTTAGTGAAGGGTAGATGGTAAAGTGCATTGACCTTCACCCAGTCCACACATCAAAATGATGGAAATTAAGCTACAAGGTGAACATACACTGTAGCGCCCTCACAGGATGACCTGGTTCTGTGGGCATCAATGTGCATTCATGCTTACTGTGACTGAGGGCTATCCAGTTCAGAAGCAGTGGATAGGAGGTCAGAGAGGGAAGTCTCCTTTGAATCAATCCAGAGGACAAATTTGATCATTAGCTCAGATTACAGCAGCTCTTTCAGTTTCAATCTGTGTTTTACTTCCTGTTCTTTTACAGATTTATGATTCAAAGTTATAAGAACTGGTGTCCTGATGACTTCTCACGGGCCGCAGACAATCTTAAGTCTGGTACATGCTTCACACAGGAACAGACATGACGTGATCGCTTAAAATCCATCCAGGGACAGCTGTAAAAAGTGGAAGCGAAACCACTGACCAGTTTCCTTTTTTATTATACTGAGTTATGGGAGGTCATTTTCACCACTGATTGCACATCACATTCATTTCCATAAGAAGCGCAAATCGGCTGTAGCCTGTGAGTTTATAGCTGTGGATCATCATTAAGGGCAGTGGAGATCAGGACTGTCTAGCCACAAAGCAAGCATTAACCAGCTTACCTCCCCTGCTCCCTGTCAGAAATACTCATATTAACTCCTCATCCTGACTGCTGACATATGATAGGTTTTCAGTGTGAGAGAGAAGGAAACTGGAGCTCTGACACTTGTCTGTCTGTCATTCATTTAAAATGTGTTTTCAGCTCTGACACAACCAAAATGTACGTTTTCCAATAAGCTCCAGTAACGGTGTCAATACTGAAGTCTTCAAACTTATAGTGATGTAAAAACTTTTAACTTTACCCAAAGAGGTTCACTCCACTGATTTTACACTTGAAGATTTACAGTTTACTTGTTGTTAAATGTACGACTATGTCTGTGAAACCAGCTGTATAATGTCTGCTCCGCTCTGGAGGGAGTGTAAAGTAACCCCTTAGTGATGTCATCAAGTTGCACTGAGATTTTTAACAAAAAGCTTGCGTTACAAACCAGGGACGTAGATCTTGGAAGACATGGACATTATTGACCTGTATTATGGGAAATGTAGGAAATGGAAATGTACCCCAGTCTAACCTATTAACTTAAAGTCAAGACATCCCAACCAGTGCAGATCAATTTATAAGCATGCTAGCAGCAGGGTGGCAGCCTCAGACTCTCAGTCCACTTTGGTTCATACTGAAATATCTCAACGACCTTATGGAAGTGAAAACTTCTGGAGGACCCTCTAAAGCTGTGCGTGGACTCGTTGACTGGGTGAAATAAACTTTTTTCATTATTGATTTTGATTAGTTTTTTTCAGTTTTCTCTACTGTTAGGATACTCTACCTACTATTTTTTTGAGTTGTGTTCTTACATTATCCCAAATGTTTCCAGCAATTTTCAAACCTAGAGAAATCTGTGACTTTAATCATGGTATCGCTTCATTTAGTAGCTTGTCAATTACATCATATCCTCTATTTACATGCATTGGTGTCGTGGTTGCCTGCAGAAGCTCAAAATTGACCTTTATCCAGTTTTAAGCCACATTTTTAAGATACACTTTTTTACACCTTGGTCTTTTTCAACTATATATTTTAACCAGTTGAAGGATTTTAGTCATCAGACATTTGGATCTTAAGTTAAAAGAGAACAAAGCCAGGCAAATGTTAGGCAGCTCAGCTCTCAGCCTTTCTGAGACGTCCTGTGTCAATGAATTACTAATTGTGTCTTTATTCTGTGTTTATCCTGATTATAATCCCCTGGTCTGTTTGTTATGGAGAGGAGGACACCTCTGTGGATAAATTGGCTGCTGGTAAAAACCCTCTGAACGTCTGGATCATAAGTTATGAGAGAAACAAAGGTTCGCGGCAGTCTCAGCTCCCAACTCTTCCCTGACGTCCCATTTCCGCCGTATAGCGTCAGCAAAACACTGACTTTAAATGTGAAACTGCTTTATTCCATGTTTTTTACCTGGTCTGTTTGTCGTGAAGAGGAGGAGACTCCTGAATGACTGACACTGAAAGAATCCAAGCTGGAAGAAGCAGATGGCAATGGTGGTGAAGACAACTTCCATGATCCCATGCTACTTCACAATGTCCCCACACTCTGTCTTTTGTTATTGTTTTGACTGAGAGGCCCGAAGCAGCAGAAGTTACATACTGTGCATTTAAAGATAAATGTAAAAAAAAAAAATGCTACAGTACCCCATTAAACACATTTAAACATATGCATGAGATATACCATGCAAACCCAGAAGCCGGTCTGTCATGTATCAACCTGCCGTTTTAAAGCGGAGTACGAGACAGTCCTCCATTATCTCGTCCTCTTAGATGAAACCAGTGTTTCGTCTTTGCTCGTGACCCTGATCCTGCTACTCAAGGCTGCGTGCGACTCAGGCTGTGTAATTTTGGTTGCGCTCTGTGTGCTGAATGTCTGTGTTTATGTGTTACAGCTGACACTTCAGCCCATTTCCATGCTGATTACGCTGGTTGGGGCTGCACACGCACACGCACGCACACACACGCACAACACACACACATACACACACACACACACACACACACACACACACACACACACACACACACACACACACCAACTATCTCCCCCACAATGATTAAACGGCACTGCATGACAAAAGGCGCTGCTGGCATCTAAACAGCAATTAAAGTGAAAATGGCCATGTCAAATCCAACGACCATATTTCCGTTTGTCAGGATAATTATAACCATCCTGGTGGCATGGCATTGCTCGGCTCAGGCGGAGAAGACACAGTGGGTGGAGGAGGGTGACAGAAAATACAGAAAGAGGGAAGGAGTGGAAGGACCACTTTAGCATTAGTTTACCACCAGCAACAACAGAAATATATGTCAGATTAGCATGGATTGCAGGCCCTGGGGCCCCGAGCTGTGGTAAACATTCTCTAACCTTTTTACCCTTGATTCTTTAAATGCAGCTCAGTGGGTTTGAAACATATTGGAGCAGAGTGGCTCTGGGGCCCAGTCCTGTGCCATCACGGAAGTGCTGCGCTTTTTATCAGGGCTTGGCAGCAGTAATAACTGAGAACAGCTGGTCCTTCGCTGGGGCCCTGAACGCTCCATCCATGCTGCAGGGTTTCGCAGAACCACAATGACCTAATCACATTCCCAGCGGCCGATTCTCTTTAAAAACTCTTGGTTCAGGTTAGAGTGAAGCAGCAGTTTGAATCATGTGGGACTGACTGGCCTTTTCTTCAGTCACTTAGTGTCGTAGTCCTCTAATATGTTAGGCATTAATTACTTTTTTTTTTGTAAATCTCGCTGCTGGAGCTTTATCAGGCATGTTCAAGAACACGGTTGTCTTTAGATGGCCATTTAGCAACGCCATTAAAAGGTACAGGGCTTTGTTAAAATAAGTATCAGTGAGGGGAGAATGAAATTAATTAAGCAATAATTTTACCCATCAGTTCACCCTGAGATACACTGCATGGCCCTATGCCACAGACCACACCATGTAGGTGGGCACCACTTTCTGCTACAAAGGGTTTGACTAATGGCTACTACTACTAATGGCTTTATTAGTGGTTAATAAATAATTTACTAACGCTCTATACCAGTGGTTCCCAACCTTTACCAACTCACGGCCCACATGAAATTCTCAAAAATGTTTGTGGCCTACATCCGACCCCAAACGATACAGATGCCAAATAATATCACTTGTCGATTGACCATCTGTCTCTTGTCCTTTTAATTCTTCCTGTTGCTCACCAGCTAACCATTTTTATTCTCCAGGTTTTTCCATGAATGTGATCTTTTAGCGCACAATCAGACTGTGATAGCAAAAAAAAGAATATGATGTTTCTATGATTGGCTTATCACAGTGATAGGCCTTATAAGAGAATTATGGTTTTAAAGATCATTACATCTTTTAAAACATTTAAAAAACTTGACTTATCTTTATTTCTTTATTTTGTTCAGTTTATTTCTTAAATTATTAGATTATTCACAAATCTCGTTACAATAGATTTGTGGCCTTCACTTGCAATAGACCTTTTGGCGGCCACACCAGTGGGCGCCACAGGTTGGAAACGATGCCTAGCTATACAAGGAGTTAATGTCCAACAGGGGTTCAAGTTTTCAGATGGATGTCTACCTATCTAAAGTTTTGCGTAGAATATGCTCTCTGGCAGATGCCACTGAACATGAACATGAACATGAACACTTTATTTATGGAACACGCTGTGCCCCCTGCTTATTCCCTGATTATCCAATAAGCCCAAATTCAGTGCAACTTGTATAAAGTCCTGTAGATATACAGCGTCAGACAGTTGCCCTGAGTTGTATAAGTGCTGAACAGGCTCTGCTCTGCACAGCTGTTTGAAGTATTTCTGAAAACTCGGTGAATCTGCCTGGATTGTTCACACCACAGTGGTGTTGTAGTAGTTTTACTCACGAATGCGGGGATAAAAGAAAAAGAAGTGGAACACGCAGTGGAATGGCCAGACTGGTTGGAGCTACAGACGATAAGTCTACGGTAACGTCAGATTAACGATACTTTTTACAACTTATGGTGAGGCAGAAAAGCAATCAGAAGTGAACAGCATGTCAAACCGTGTGGTGGACATGGAGTACAGCCAGGCAGAAGGCCATGTTCATGTTCCACTCCTGTCAACCGTGAACATAAGCTGAGGCTCTGCAGCGAGCTCAGCCTCCACCAAAACTGGACAGCTGAAGACTGTAGCAGATGGTTACGGTCAGGTTCAGCATCAACAGCATGAATTCCGATGGACTGCTGGACTGTGTCTATCTTGTGGTGTCAACAGTCCATGGCGTCTGCTGGTTGGTGTATGGGGTTTTCTTGCCATACATGTTGGGGCCTTATATACTAATACGTGCCATGACCCTGAGGCTTGTGGCCCTGATACCCAGTATTAGTATGGTTTTCCTAATATACTTTCTATGGACTGTACATTATTGACTATTGTTGAAAACAACCTATAAAGGGAAAAATGTTGAAAAAATAAATAACAACCAAAGTCTCCTGAGTTCAGGCTGTGTATGTTGAACCCATACACTTCCACTATGACCTGCGTCATTACATGGCCTTTGTAGCTCTTGAATACTATCTCATCTAACTTCCGTAAAGCCTCTCTGGCAGTGAGGTCTTTGTCAATTAAAATACATTTTCAAGCCATGACAGTAAATGTTAATAAACTACTTAACAGACAATATATGTACCATGTATTTGGAGACATGGAGTAATTAAAAAATCACCTGGAAAAATAGACAGGAATGCTTTTAGTCCTAGTCAGGCGTTTTTTGTTTTATACTTGCCTCTCAGGGCCTCTGTAAATCTATATAATCTTTATAGAAAATGTAAATGTTGGGGTTTTGCGTGTGGAGATGAGTTTTTCAAGTAAAACCACTGTTTGTTTTAATTTTGGGGGTATTGGAGAGGAGGTGGTCTTGTTATAAATATTGTGAGAGATAAAGTAATTTCTTATGTTCAGCGAACTTTTAATTGCCCAATAGATTAAAGAAAACATTAAATTAATCTGAGATTACCACTTCTGAGCACATATTGTAGTTTTAAAAAAGGTTGATTTAGTTTTGCACATATTTGTATGTCAAAGGACATCAACTTGCACGCGTAATGGGCTTTTGATGAACAGTAAAAGTCCAACTGTACCATGTTGTTGAGAGGACTTAAATAATAAAATTCTTCCTACGAGTAAATCAAAGTTTGTTTTTCCTTTTCCGCAGCACAGTGACTCATAAGCCTTCATTTTTTTTTTCTGGGCCCCCCCCCCTGCTGCGTCTATCTGTTTAGCTTTTGCCCCATGACAAAGTTGTTGGAATTAACAGAACAAAAACAATAGACCACTGAAATGCTCAACAAAGCACAATGTAAAGTATCGCATTTAGCAATTATGAACAGGAACAATAGCTTCTGGCTGCTGGATGCAAACACAGGAAGTGCCATTCTTTCTCTGCATGAAGTCCTTTTGTTTATTGTTTCACCCAGAAGCAATGCAGACTGTATATCATGCTGCTGCAAGACATTTCTGCCTCTTTTAATCAACACAGATGTAAGTCTAATCAGGGCTTTGATATAATACAATACACATGTACAGAAACAGTCCAGGAATGAATCCAAGTAGCATCGGCGCTGGGAGTATACATTTTGACCACTAGATGGCAGTGATTAATGCAAAGAAAAAACAGATGAGTTGATGCACTGTAGTGATGCGTTTGAATCTTTGTGATACATGAAACCCCACCTTTGCTGCAGTGTTAGCAGCAGTGATGAAGTTATCACAGTGAAAAGCCCCTCATCATGGTCTGTTATTAGGCAGTGGTTGCATGCTTCACATTTGGTGAGTCATACTCAGATACACAAGCACCCAGAGTAAACAAGTCAGAAAACTGCTCAACCAAAACCAAACACCACCATCACTACACACCATCGATATTGATCAAACTGTTCTTTCAGGTTCGTCTCAATTCTGGAAAGGGAAACCCCAGGTCTCAGCGTTCAGCCCATTTTGCCCTTGCCGTAGGAATTCCACGCTTCATCTGCTCGCACATTATGAGGCCGGGGCCACACAAACTGCAAATATTGAGCGGAATAAAACACGGATAGCCAGTTCAACTTAATGTATGGTCTTTTTCACAGCAAGCCTTTCAACTGTCTTAGCAGAAAAAGCACAGGAGCCATGAACTTAAAACGGTAGGCTATCCATGACAATCTTTCACAGACATAACTGTGGCTGCATTTCCAGTTAGGTGTTGCACCTTCGATGGGCCTGGTTATTTGCATGCTGGCTGGCTCAATGGGGTATGAAGCTTTGCTGGGACATGATAAATAGGCCTTATCACAGAGACGTGTTTGAGACATGTCAAGTAGGAAAAGCACAGGGGTTTAAAAAAATGGCGTGAATTCCTTTTAGTTGTTGTCAGTTGTTCATGGAACTGGTATCATTCAGAAAAGAACAAATTAATAATACTAATAACTGTTATTTGTTATTAGTAAAACTTTAAAAGTCTATAAATTTAAATAAAAGAAGAAAAGGATATTGTTCTAAGCTTGAAAAAACATAGATGACCCTCAGCTTCAGTAGAGACCACTCATTGAAAGCATTTTTCATAAAAGTACATTTAGATGATATATTTTACTTTTTCTCTTCTGAACTTTCCATAATGCACCATATGGGAAAATTCATAGGAATTCATTCTTCGTGATTAATGAAACAACTGTTTATTGGGTGACGTAAGGGCTTTGTATTAAGGTATTCCACAAGGAGCAAAAGTAAAGTCACGCCACCTATGTTTGATTTTAATTCATTCAGGAAACGTTGTTGTTGTGTATATCTTCTATAAAGAATAAGAGCAGATAATTTCATAATGTAGCTGTGGAGGTTTTACAGAGAGGAGCACATTTACAATTTCTTCCACATAAGTGTTCAAAAAATAATATCAGTAAACCTGTCATACTGTTTTACACCAAGATGGCGCTCTCCCACTTTGCATCCACAGATGGAGGTGCTATTAGACTTCTCCCCATCCCTGAATCCATATACCAATCAGTCTCAGTGGGTTAAAACTTACTTCAACATCTACAGACATCACTTGTCATTCATGATGGTAAAAGGTAAAAAAAAATTACAAATGAACTAAAGTCACTGTAACAATATGACAAAACAATAATTAAATTTCAAGCAAAATAAATTAAACGCCTGTTGATGCGTTTGTGATGCTTGGAACGCAGAGGTTTGCAGAGATCAACCTGTACCTTTGAACTAAGTCAAAGAGCACTTCCAGACGCTGGCTGGACTGTAAATCCATAACACAGAATCAGTGGCACTGAGAGCAGACCACTACAGAGGGTTGATGTGGATTGCACACAACAAAGGAGGAAGTTTTTTAACATGCAAAGAATCGTGAAAGCTGGTTGGAAACCAGTTTTCATGGCTCCACCGGTGCGATGCCAGCAGTAATCTCATCCATCTCATCACAGTGTTTACAAAGCCCCCAGGAAGCAGACAAACAGCACAGCCACACAAAGGCCACACAGATTCTCTCTCTCTCTTCTCTCTTCTCTCTTCTTCATTCTCTGGCCCGCTTATCTTTCTGTATCATTCTCCTTTTTCTATTGTCTTTTCTCCGTGCTTTTGCTGACTTAAAGTAAGCATAATTACTACAACCAGCCAAACAGGACGGTGTGTGAAGCTCGTGTTTGGGAGGATAGAGGTTACAGACGAAGAAAGCAGTTCTGGCAAGATCGTGAAAAAAAAGTGATTTCAGGTTTTGGAGAATTGTATCAGTAACATCAATTCTTTTAAATATAAATTGGGCAAAGTACCACTGGAAAACAATTTAACAGCCCCAGCAGCCTTGCAAGGCTGCCCACAAGCTTGAAACTGGCTCCTTGAGGAGGCTGACCTCCAGTGTTGTGACATTAACTCCAGCGGGGGTAAATGGATGACTTCATAATTGTGGGCAATAACAAAGCTTAGTAGTTCTTAATTTCTTGCCAGCACCTGTGTGTTCAGTGCTCTAAATCTTGATTGAAAGTACAAAGCTCTTCTATGATCTTGCTAAGTGCGGAGGTCACTAATGATTCGGGGTTTTGATCTCAGGCTGGTTATTTTTAAGGCTCCATAAAAGCTGAGAAGAATTTGGAGAGAGAGTGGTGTGTCTCATCTTTGTAAGCCTCTGGCGGTTTTGACACTGAACAGATGGACTTATGCTCTCAAAAACAAAGCTTCCAGGCGGGAAACAGAATTATGTCACTAAAATTCCAAATTCACAAAATGTCAGCACTGCTCAGCAGGACGTTACCTGTTTTGTGTATCGGTGTGGTACGTCTTGTTCTGGCAGCTGACAGCTCGATCTGCTTATAGGCTTTACTGTAGGTGCAGGCTGCCTGGAGTAAAAAGCTTAGTGGTGTGGTGTGCCTCTACTATGATCTCTCCAGTTCCTCATGACTTGACCCACAGAGTAGTTAATCTGAACACCCCCAAACCCCCCCCCCCCCCCCCCCCCCCCTGGTTTTGAAACCGGTTCTGGGAACATCCTGCCTGCGTTCTAAGCACATGCAGGCAGCAGGATACTTCTAACTCTCACAGATTTTACTCTCTGTTGTTGTTCCAGCATTATGCTCTTCTCGTGGAGGCCTTAAAGCCTCCTGTTCTCAGCTCAGGCTGTACTTTTATTTGTGTTATTAAAATAGAAAGGTCACTGATATGTTGTATTCATTAAAGTTATTTATAATGCAGATTGAGTTATTCCTATTAAACAGTGCTACTTTTCAGCTTGAAACTTAACAGCCAGGATTAGAAGAAAACAAATTTTTCCCGTAATGGGAGGCAAGAGTTGGGAGTCTAAACACGTATTTAGAGCCAGCAAATTGCCAGCTGCCTCTTCATGTTATTCATTCTGTTCATGGCAGAAGACACATTGCGTGCTGCACGCTCTCAAAGAAAATAACTGATTCAGTAAAGCATGTGTATGCATATTCTGTAAATGCTTTGCACAAGAAGACTTAGCATAAGGATGCTCAGAATCATACAGCAATGCTAGCGCCTTCAGTAGGCTGTTCTTACTGGAAACACAAACATTTTCAGCCATGCTAGTGTGGCTCCACAACGATAATGCTAAGTTGTTGTGTTTTAGCAGTATAATGTTAACATGTGTTACTCAATGCTAATCTCTCCT
>NW_019174272.1:10857518-10979800 GCF_002260705.1 Seriola dumerili | reverse complement strand
TGCTCTATACCAGTGGTTCCCAACCTTGACCAACTCACGGCCCACATGAAATTCTCAAAAATATTTGTGGCCTACATCCGACCCCAAACGATACAGATGCCAAATAATATCACTTGTCGATTGACCATCTGTCTCTTGACCTTTTAATTCTTCCTGTTGCTCACCAGCTAACCATTTTATTCTCCAGGTTTTGCCATGAATGTGATCTTTTAGCGCACAATCAGACTGTGATGGCAAAAAAAAGAATATGATGTTTCTATGATTGGCTTATCACAGTGATAGGCCTTAATAAGAGAATTTTTTATGTTTTTAAAGATCATTACATTTTAAAACATTTAAAAACTTGACTTATCTTTACTTATTTTTCAGTTTATTCTTAAATTATTAGATTTTTCACCAAAATTGTACTGTTTTACAAATGATTTGTGGCCCACTTGCAATACCTTGGTGGCCCACCAGTGGGCCCACAGGTTGGAAACGACTGCTCTATACAAAGGGTTAATGTCCACAGGTTCACAGTTTCAGATTGATGTCCTATCTAAAGTTTCTGTAGACAGTATCCTCTGGCAGATGGACACATGAACATGAACATGAACATGAACACTTTATTAGGAACACCTGTGCCCCCTGCTTATTCCTGCAATTATCCAATAAGCCAATCAGTGCAATGTATAAAATCCTGTAGATATACAGGTCAGAAGTTGCCTGATTGTTGGTGCCAGACAGGCTGGTTTGAGTATTTCTGAAACTGGTGATATCCTGGGATTTTCACACACAGTGGTGTGTAGAGTTTACTCTGAATGTGGGAAAAAGAAAAAAAGTGAACACCATGGATGGCCAGACTGGTTGGAGCTGACAGAAAGTCTACGGTAACTCAGATAACTACTTTTTACAACTATGGTGAGCAGAAAAGCATCAGAGTGAACAGCATGTCAAACCGTGTGGTGGATGGAGTACAGCAGCAGAAGGCCATGTCATGTTCCACTCCTGTCAACCGTGAACATAAAGCTGAGGCTGCAGCGAGCTCAGCCTCACCAAAACTGGACAGCTGAAGACTGTAGCAGATGGTACGGTCAGGGTTCAGCATCAACAGCATGAATCCGTGGACTGTGGACTGTGTCTATCTTGTGTCAACAGTCCAGGCGTCTGCTGGTGGTGTATGGGTTTTCTTGCCACAGTTGTTGGGGCCTTAATACTAATACGTGCCATGACCTGAGGCTGCTGGCCCTATACCCAGTATTAGTATGGTGTTCCTAATATATTTTCTATGACTGTATATTGATCTATGTTGAAAACAACCTATAAGGGAAAATTGAAAATAATAACAACCAGTCTCCTGAGTGCAGGTGTTATGTTGAACCCATACATTCACTATGACCTGCTCATTACATGGGCTTTGTAGCTCTTAATACTATCTCATCTAACTTCCTAAAGCCTCTCTGGCAGGAGGTCTTTGTCAATTAAAATACATTTCAAGCCATGACAGTAATGTTATATAACTAGTTAACAGACAATATATGTACCATGTATTTGGAGTACATGGAGTAATTAAAAATCACCTGGAAAAAGACAGGAATGCTTTTAGTCCTAGTCAGGCGTTTTTTTTTTTTTACTTGCCTCTCAGGGCCTCTGTATCTAAGTAATCTTTAAGAAAATGTAAATGTTGGGGTTTGCGTGTGAATGAGTTTTCAAGATAAACACTGTTTGTTTAATTTTGGGGGGGATTGGAGAGGAGGTGGCTTGTTATAAATATTGAGAGATAAAGTAATCTTATGTTCAGCGAACTTTAATTGCCCAATAGATTTAAAGAAAACATTTGAATAATCTGAGATTCACACTTCTGAGCACATATTGTAGTTTTAAAAAAGGTTATTATTTTGCACATATTTGTATGTCAAAGGAATAACTTGCACGCTAATGGGCTTTTGATGAAACAGTAAAAGTCCAACTGTACATGTTGTTGAGGGACTAAATATAAAAATTCTCCTACGAGTAAATCAAAGCTTTGTTTTTCCTTTTCCGCAGCACAGTGACTCATAAGCCTCATGTTTTTTTTTCTGGGTCCCCCCCCCCGCTGCGTCTATCTGTTTAGCTTTGCCCATGACAAATTGTGGAATTAACAGAACAAACAATGACCACTGAAATCTCAACAAAGCACAATGTAAAGTATCGGCATAGCAAATGAACAGAAAATAGCTCTGGCTGCTGGATGCAAACACAGGAAGTGCCATTCTTTCTCTGCATGAAGTCCTTTTGTTTATTGTTTTCACCCAGAAGGCAATGCAGACTTATATCATGCTGCTGCAAGACATTTCTGCCTCTTTAATCAACACAGATGTAAGTCTAATCAGGGCTTTGATATAATACAATACACATGTACAGAACAGTCCAGGAATGAATCCAAGTAGCACGGCTGGAGTATACATTTTGACCACTAGATGGAGTGATAATGCAAAGAAACAGATGAGTTTGATGACACTGTAGTGTGCGTTGAATCTTGTAATAACATGACCCCACCTTTGCTGCAGTGTTAGCAGCAGTGATGAAGTTACTTCACAGTGAAAAGCCCCTCATCATGTCTGTTTATTAGGCAGCTGGTATGCATGTTCACATGTGAGTCATACTCAGATACACAAGACCCAGAGTAAACTAGAGTCAGAAACTGCTCTACCAAAAACAAACACACCATCACTACACACCATCCGATATTGATCAAAACTGTCTTTCAGGTTCGTCTCAATTCTGGAAGGAAACCCCAGGTCAGCGTTCAGCCCATTTTGGCCCTTGCCTAGAATTCACCTTCCTCTCACATTATGAATGCCGGCCACAACAAACTGCAAATATTGAGGGAATAAAACACGATAGCCAGTCACTTAATGTATGGTCTTTTTCACAGCAGCCCTTTCAACCTGTCTTAGCAGAAAAGCACAGGAGCCATGAACTTAAAACGGAGGCTATCCATGAACAATCTTCACAGACATAACTGTGGCTGCATTCCAGTTAGGTGTTGCACCTTCGGGGGGGCCTGGTTATTGTGCATGCTGGCTGGCTCAATGGGGTATGAGCTTGCTGGGACATGTAAATAGGCCTTTATCACAGAAGACGTGTTGAGACATGTCAAAGTAGGAAAAGCACAGGGGTAAAAAAATGGCTGAATTCCTTTTAGTTGCGTCAGTTTCATGGAACTGGTATCATTCAGAAAAGAACAAATTAATAACTACTAATAACTGTTATTGTTATTAGTAAAACTTTAAAAGTCTAATTAAATTAAATAAAAGAAGAAAGGATATTGTCTAAGCTTGAAAAACAAGATGACCCTCAGCTTCTGTAGAGACACTCATTGAAAGCATATTTCATAAAAGTACATTAGATGATATATTTTACTTTTGCTCTTCTGTGACTTTTCATAAATGCACCATATGGAAAATTCATAGGATTCATTTCCGTATTAATGAAACAATCTGTTAGTTTGGGTGAGTAAGGGCTTTGTATAAAGGATCCACAAGGAGCAAAAGTAAAGTCAGCCACCTATGTTTGATGTTTAATTCATCAGGAAACGTTGTTGTTGTGTAATATCTCTATAAGAATAAGAGCAGATAATTCATAATGTAGCTGTGGAGGTTACAGAGAGGAGCACATTTTACAATTTCTTCCACATAAGTTCAAAATAATATCAGTAAACCTGTCGTACTGTTTTAACACCAGATGGCGCTCTCCACTTTGCATCCACAGTGGAGGTGCTATAGACTTCTCCCCATCCCTGAATCCAAATACCAATCAGTCTCAGTGGGTTAAAACTTACTTCAAACATCTACAGACATCACTGTCATCATGATGTAAAAGGTAAAAAAAAAATTACAAATGACTAAAGTCACTGTAACAATATGACAAAACAAAATTAAAATTTCAAGCAAAATAAATTAAACCGCCTGTTGATGTGTTTGTGATGCTGAACGCAGCAGGTTTGCAGAGATCCAACCTGTGACCTTTGAACTAAGTCAAAAGTCACTCCAGACGCTGGCTGGACTGTAATCCATACACAGATCAGTGGCACTGAGAGCAGACACTACAGCAGGGTGATGTGAGTGCACACAACAAAGGAGGCGTTTTACATGCAAAATCGTGAAAGCTGGTTGGAACCAGTTTTCATGGCTCCACGTGGATGCCAGCAGTAATCTCATCCATCTCATCACAGTGTTTACCAGCCCCCAGGAAGCAGACAACAGCCACAGCCACACAAAGGCCACACAGATCTCTCTCTCTCTCTCTCTCTCTCTCTCATTCTCAGGCCGCTTATCTTTCCTGTATCATTCTCCTTTTTCTCTTGTCTTTCTCCGTGCTTTGGCTGACTTAAAGTAAGCATAATTACTACACCAGCCAAACAGACGGTGTGTGAAAGCTCGTGTTTGGATTAGAGGTTACAGACGAAGAAAGCAGTCTGGCAAGATCGTGAAATAAAAAGTGATTTCAGGTTTTGGAGAATGTATCAGTAACATCAATCCTTTAAATATAAATTGGGCAAAGTACCACTGAAAACAATTTAACAGCCCACAGCAGCCTTGCAAGCTGCCCACAAGCTTTGAACTGGCTCCTGAGGAGGCTGACCTCCAGTGTTGTGACATAACTCCAGCCGGGGTAAATGGATGACTCATAATTGTGGGCAATAACAAGCTTAGTAGTTCTAATTTCTTGCAGCACCTGTGTGTTCTCAGTGCTCTAAATCTGATTGAAAGTACAAAGCTCTCTATGATCTGCAAGTGCGGAGTCACTGATGATTCAGGGGTTTGATCTTTCAGGCTGGTTATTAAGGCATAAAGCTGAGAAGAATTTGAGCAATGGTGATGTCCATCTTTGTAAGCCCCTCTGGCTGGTTTTGACACTGAACAATGGAACTATGCTCTAAAAACAAAGCTTTCCCAGGCGGGAAACAGAATTATGTCACTAAAAAATTCCAAATTCACAAAATTCAGCCTGCTCAGCAGAGGTTACTGTTTTGTGTATGGTGTGGTACGTCTGTTCTGGCCAGCTGACAGCTGATCTGCTTATAGGCTTTACTGTAGGTGCCAGGCTGCCTGGATAAAGCAGTGGTGTGGTGTGCTCTACTATGATCTCTCCAGTTCCCTCTGACTTGACCCACAGGGTTAATCTGAACAGGTTTGAAACCGGTTCTGGGACAGCCTGCCTGGTCTAAGCACATGCAGGCAGATACTCTACTCTCACAGATTTTACTCTCTGTTGTTGTTCCAGCATTATGCTCTCTGTGAGCCTTAAAGCCTCCTGTTCTCAGCTCAGGCTGTACTTTATTGTGTTAAAATAGAAAGTCAGCTGATGTGTATTCATTAAAGTTATTTATAATGCAGATGAGTTTATCCTATTAAACAGTGCTACTTTTCAGCTGAAACATTAACAGCCAGGATAGAAGAAACAAATTTTTCCCATGAGGAGGAGAGTTGGGGTCAAACAGAGTAGAGCCAGCAAAAGCAGCTGCTACTTCATGTTATTCATTCTGTTCATGCAGAAGAACATTGGTGCTGCACGCTCAAAGAAAATAACTGATTCAGTAAAAGCATGTGTATGCATATTCTGTAAATGCTTGCACAGAATAACAACATGCTAGCAGCTCAGTGAGGCTGTTCTTACTGGTAAACATCAACATCTCAGCATGCTAGTGTGCTCACAACGATAATGCTAAGTTGTTGATGTTTAGCAGGTATAATGTTAACATGTTACAATGCTAACACGTTATAACACTAAATCATCCTCTGGGGATCATGAATGTCTGTAACGAATATCTGTAACCAATCTATATATATCAATAAGAAACTTCATGGTAGTGATGGAGTAAAAATCAGAGTGTAGTATATAGTGCCGCACACTGATGTAGTACTGTACTGAAGTTGAGATGGAGACGGAGTGTTAGTTGTATGGTTGCTCTCAGGTCTAAAGCTATGTGCATGTCACGCTGGATGTTCATCATATGCTGCAAGAGCCCCGGTCATATTGAAGTTATTACACAGAGGATCTGCAGTAATTAGGAATCAACATCTGGGAACCATGAATGTCTGTGCAAAATCTTGTGCCGATTCATCCAGTTGGTGGATACTTCACTGAATAAGTGAGAATTTTAACCTGCAGTGTAAGTTGGTGATATAGGCACAAAACTGTTGCATTTTTCTGCTTGTGTATGTGCATCATATTCCCTCCTGCAGAGGTTATATAGTTCACATTAAGGCTCCAGATATACTTTTAAGGAGTTCCACTATTTGAATTTTCTACTGTAAATGATTTTGAAAGAAACAAATATTTCATTTTGGACAGAGATATTTCAGTAACTTAAATGTTAGATGGTTTGTTATTGAATCAACACTCTCCAAAATTATAGCGTCTATTTTTCCACTGTTTATGTTTGATTGAATCTATTCCAAACTTTAAAAGCTTTTATTTTGTTAAAGGTCATCCTGCATGACACAGCTGCTATTGGCAGTGACACTATGAAAAACTCTCTGTACTGTTACATGAACACGAAGAAAATATGGCAACACTAAACAAAAAATAAGGGCATATGTAAGAAATAGGTTTGTCTTTGTTTTCTATGCATGAAATATTTTAGGGGCTTTTTTTTTCAGATTCTGTCTTCCTCCTCCAGCTGGAAGTGAAGAGGCACAGTGTCATCTTCTTCGTGACCACGATGATGATGACCTGCAGCTCTGACCCCGTTAAGGACCCTCTCACAGCGATCTCCTCTCCGTAGCGGTCATGCTCTCATCATGTGGCCCCCGCCGGTTTGCCAAAGCCTTCATCTTCACTGCTGCACTGAGCCGACATCAGTAGCCAGATTAAGAGCTCTTAACACAAACCACCCCAGCCTAACAACTACCGACTGCCTCCCTCTCGCTCTGATTATCATAGTGATGTTGATTACAGGCTAAGATAAATACAGCTTCTCACATCTTACCAGCAGCTGAAGAACAGAGCGGAGGAGGATAAAGAAGATATTTGAGCAGGGCTCTGAGATCGTATGTTTGTTGAGCAACGCTGCACAGAACTAATGGCAACACAAACTTTCAGTCTTTGGCTGCAGAAGACAAAAGTCTCACTGGATGACCCTGATGAAGGCCACCTGTTTCTAATGGATCATTAAAAGAAGCATTAATACGTTTTGGTATATGTATTTTTATTTTCCTTGTGTCTCTTCTTTTTGTTTCTTTCTTTCTTTCTTTCTTTGTCTTTCTTTTTTTCTTTCTTCTTTCTTTCTTTCTCCTTTCTTTCTCATTTTGTATGATGTAATTTTTATTTTATGTTGAGGTGAGGTTTAAAATAAGGCTTCAATGGGTTCCTTACCTCACTTGCACATTCTCCCAATAAAAAAAAACTATATACAAAGTATTTGTAATGTTTTATGTGTGTGAATAAATAAAATCAAAAAGGCCATAAGCCGCAAAGCTTTGGTCTAACAATAAAGTTGTTCTGTATACTGCAAGTGTTGCTGGAGTTTTGACATCTTTGAAAGTCTCATGTGTTTTTGTTTCATTACCATTTCAGTCTAGTGGCTTTCCACTAAGAATATAACGTAAACATGTGCTGACATGTGTCATTAGGGGTTACAATAATCTCATACACTGTAAATTTCACTAACGATAAATTGTGGAAAAGTTCAGAAGGTACAAAGATCTAACTTGACAATTTCAACACATTTGCTTGTTTGTGATTCTATTCCTTTCTGAGAGAGAACATTTACTGTACTTCTTGTCTCTCTATTGAACAACAGGTGTCAGGTTTTGATTTTAATGACAAAAACTAACAAATATAGGTATTCAGGCTTTCTTCCCAAAAGAGTCTCTCTAGCCTCTCAAAAAAAAAACATTTTTGTGCATCCAGGACACTTCTTCAGGCTGTATCCATGGTTCACTCACGCACCTCTGATGTCTCAGATCAGAGGTCAGACGTGTGGTCTCTGTCGATAGGAGCCTGTGCATTAGTACATTTCTTGTACTGTGGATCAATATATGATCTATGTCACATAAAGTTGAAAAGTGGAGCTTGTCCTCTCTGCCCCCGGCTCTGCGGGCTACATGTAATTACTCTACTAACGTGTTCCCTCCTGCACAGACCCAGCCCGGTCATCGGCAGCACTGGTTGTTCAAACACACAAAATCAAACAAAGCAACAAAGTCAAATACAGTTCATGTTGTTTTGTATTGTACTTTTGGCATCTCAAGACACTCTCACCTTAGTTCTTTGTATTCAGTGTTGGCAGGTCTACGCTGCTCTCATTCATGTTCAACCAGTTATTGGAGACAAAAAGCCAAATAATTGTCATTTAATTATAACTGTTCACGCCTGAGGGTTTGACTTCAATGCAGTTGACTCTGGTTTTAGTTTCAGAGTGACTCACACAGACTTTCCAGATTTAATACATTTACGATCTGATGAAACCGTGCTAGAGGAAACACGCACAGCAACCAGGCCTCAGGGGGAAACACATGCACAGTAGGCTTTATGAAGTTGAATCATATCTTAAATTTCTCATGATATTGACGTGACAACACTAAATCAATGTTGCTGTTTCATCCCATATGTTGCAACGAACCTATAATGTGCTGCAATCACAAGAAAAAAAACAACAACACCGTGGTTTCATCTGGAAACTGGAGGAAGACGACGAAACATCAGTTATGTTTCTGAGGACTGTGAGTTCACTGCTCTGTTCCATCTTTCACCAAAATCCTGACGTAAACAAAGGGGAAGGAACCTAGAGAGGAGTTTAGGTTGACAAGAAAGTGGCCAACACAACATCTGAGTGGTGCATCCATACACACCCTGTAACATGCCTCTCTTTGAGACTTAATATCTCCATAATGAAACACAGATGCATTAGCTTTTAGCTATGGCGGTGACCATTTGTTTCATGACAAAAACTCATGGTTTTAAGCTTCGTATGGACACTTTGAAAACTCTTTTTACTTCTCTGTCTCTTAGATGTGCATGCTCTGAACACAACCGGATCCAGGTGGACTACATCCACTTGGGCTGTCTGGCAGAGATGGTGCGGGTTCAACAAACATACTGTGGCTCATGTGGAGGGGCCCTCAGACTGGCGCTGCAGGCTCTGACAGGTCCAGACAACAGACCTTTGTTTAGACTGAGCATCATAGTGAGGTTTTTTTTTTTCTATTGTAGTCTGTAAAGCTGCTTTCAGCATGAAAAAAGTGTTGTTAGAATGTAGTTTTCAGCAAACATGGCTGGACGTTTTAAATCTTGAATAAAACCATTATTTCAGATATTCTCCTGTGGTGTGATGTGTGCCGACCCACATACGCTTCACTGCTGTAGGGAACATGCCTGATAATCAATTTTATTTTCAATCCTCCTTAATGAGCCTGAACACCTTCACAACCAAGTTCTACCAGTGCCCCCCCCACCCCCCACCCCCCCCCACCCCCCCCATAAAAAAAGACTGTGTGCATAAAACACACAGTCACACACCTTTGAGGCAATGAAACAATCTGCCGTCTGATTGGTCTCTGCTTTGTGATTGGACTGTCACTGTCTAATCAGATTGTAAAGTGTAAAGGCAGGGTCTGAATTCGTATTTGTAACACAGTGTGGGAACTTTGAGCGCTGGCTTTTACACACAGTTTATATGCTGCTTTGTATCTGCACACAGATGTTCACCATGTTTTTTCCAGTGTCTTTGTGTAACTTAAGCACCGACATCATTTGTTGATAGATTTTAATCACACAGTCTCATTTTTTTTACTATTACAGATCTTATCTACACATGTACAAGCTTGAGATTTTATTTTACAGGTTTACATTGGCTGATTTACGAATACACACTCATGAATTATTCCTGAAATCACTTTACCAGCTCAAAATCTCATTGGCAATAATTTGAGCCAACACACAGAGAGAGCCACTGTGTCTGTGACAGGATCTGCCAAATGTGTCGACAGATTATTGCAAAGATAACCAGAGGAAGTAAATGATGCACAATATATCAGAAGTGAACAAAGCGCTTTGTTCCTTTGAAAATCACCGGCCCGTCTATTATATTGCATGTCCTAATGAACTGACCTCGGCAGCTGTTTAACACATTAACGCTCATGCAGACCACAGACACAAACCCAGCCCGCACCAAAGCGTGACTGTGGCAGACGGACTACATATCCACTGTCCCAGTGGCGTAATGCCTGACGTTTGCCCACTCAGATATGGATCAGCTACAGAGCAATTGAGCGTTATCAGCTTCCCCTTTCTTAATCAAGTTCCTGTCTCAGCTGATGGATGTTGGGCAGGTCTGTGTGTTTGGAAACAGCTATTGTTGTACACATTTTACTCTGGAACTATGATTATGAACATATGTCCAAAGCAATATCCACAGAAGCCGAGGATGTAAACAAACAGTCTTTATGGCACCGTTCACATGATTCCAGCTAAAGCTTTCATCAGCTGTGTATTTCCTGACAGCATTTCCCCTTTGTGGCTGACATAAAGGTTTGACATAAACACTGCTATAATTGGAAAAAATATTTTTTTGTGTTTGTTTTCTTTTGTGAACTTATTCTTGCAGTTGTCATGCAGTTTTGTAGAAATGTTTTGAGACAGAAGTATAAAAGATTATATTATCAGCGCTTACACCTGAAAAGAAATGAGACACACATTCATGAGAGAGTTGTCAGTTATGTAATGATCTTGTAATGGTTTTGTAGGTGGGGTCTAAGTGATGCTACAGCCTCTTCCAGCACGACAAACCATCAGTTTTCTTTATCTAAAATATTTTATTTTATTTTATGTTTTTGTATTTTATATTTCATTTTTTCATTCAAAGCTGTCAGTACATACTGAAGACAGCTGAGGCCCTCATACCAGGCCGTATGCTTAATGAGGGGATTTTTAGTTTTCCAAAAATAACTCTGAACTCTACTCACTCAACTGTATGAATTTTAAAGGAAGTTACTACAATGTTACAGCTCCTGGCCAAGAAATAGTTCCTTTTGGTTCTTCTTTTTTCACCCACATGTCATGGGACAGGTCTTAAATCCAGGGGTGATGTGTAGCTGGTTTTGTGTTGAGTGCAATCAGTTTGCACTGCCAAAAAAATGCTGGAGGCCTCACCTGAACCCTGACGAGTTCAACTCATCTTCTGTGGTGATGCTTCACTCAAGATGGGCGGTGGGTGCTTCAGCTACCGTACACGTTGGTGGCATTGGTTTCAGTTTATTTCAGTCAGCATATAAAAGCAGAAAAATATACTGAACTAAAAACACTTGAAGGATGATGGTTATTTTTCATTATCAGTCATGGTCTCAAAGAAGGAGAATGCCAAAATTCCTCTGTTTGTGTATTAATTTTGTGTAACAGTACTCCGTTGCAAGCATTGTTTGATTCAGAAATCCCCTCCCACACTTTTCCGATGTCATAGTTGCGGGAAGGCTTAGTCCAATAATTCCTGTAACTTCCCCAATCTGACAATATCATGTTTACACTCACTTCACACAGTGGCTGTACAAGTTTTCAGAGGTGAGAAAGTCAATTCCTGTAACTTTTCATGTTCCTATCATAGTGTAACACCCTGGCTTCAGGGAGAGAGTGTTCAGACGCGTGTGCAATTATCAAATCATCATTTATACAACTCATTGTGTCTCTCCCTGCTCTATAACAACAGGCTGTTCACCATGCCTTTAAATGTGGCAGTTCTGATTTGCACTTTGTAGCATCTCACTTGTTCGAGAACTCACTGACCCTGTACAGCAGACTGTGTTTGTTTTCAAAGTTTGTACTTTGGAACATTTTAGAGTTCTTCAGTGTCAGGACTGCAGTGTGCTCAGTGCTTGTTTCCTCAGCAGTACACACGTTTTCCTCCTGCACAGCTTTGATAAGCTCACATTTCACGCAAATTCATTCCACTTTTTTCCCTTGAGAGATTTCACAATATGTTAAGACTCTATTATAAAATATTGCAACTGAATGCACACAAATTCATTGTTTAGCTCAGTGAAAAATTGCATTGTTTTGCTGCCATGCTTATTTGTGAGACCATATCACAAATATTCTGAAGGAAAGTCAACAACAGTCCTCAACATTTTATACTGGAAAACCAGTAGGTAAATGTCCAACAGGTCACTGACTGGCTGCTGTGTGCACTGTTGTTGTTTGAGGTGTGAACGCACAGCAATAATCCCACTTTACAACATCAGCGATTTGCACTGTTCGGTCTGACACAGCCTTCAAAATTCAAAATGACTGTGTTGCACCCAGGTCACACACTCACTGCTCTGTTACACTTTATCTTTCTGCCACATTTCACCAGCCGAGCACTTTGATCCGTATCATATCGTACTGTAGGTGTTCACCTGCAGTATTTCTCAAGCACTCTCGGGACGCTCATGAGGATGTCATCATTGGCAGATTGCACTTGACCAGCAGAGATAATGTCGACCCTTTGCACCGCACCAGCATCCATCCATTACATCATACATTCATTGCACTTCCTGTGCTCAGCTGGCTGCCTTCTCCTGGTGTTTCCCCGACTTTCACCCAATATGTGCTGCAGCTATGTGTTGAATTAAGATACTCAACTATAAAATCATCTCTGAGGGAGATATGCGTGATTTCCACAGGTCATATTAATACGTTAAAATTAGACAACAGACCGTATCTGCACTGGATAGTAAATGTGAGGCCTAACACTCCAAGTACCATATAAAATGTACTTTACACCTAGGTCAAAGGGGAATCCCATAACCCTTCAGCAAGGCTCAACATGCTGACACAGGGAGTTTTACAACACAGTGTAGTTACAAAATTGTATGGACTGATGTCAAACCCCCAGAATAAGCAGTCAAACGCAGATATAAAACAAAAGAATTGATATATAAATAGGAACTGAGGCCTGCTATTGTTTCTAGGCCTGTGCTTCCTCCTTCTCTGGCCCACAGATCAGCTGCACCTGCAAGGCAAGAGACAGGAGGAGAGGGTGGAGGTATAAGAGGGTGGGAGGGAGGGGGGGTTGGCAGACTGAAGAGGACAAAGGGAGTGAGGGGCAGAACAATAGTAAGGCCTTGTGGTGGAACTGGAGCGAGACAGCATGTCTGCAGGGCCGCCGGCCGCCCAGCCCCAGAAGGAACCTCCAGCGCCACACAGGAAAGGGCTTTTTCCAGAGCTGCCTGAAACACACACACACACACACACACACACACACACACACACACACACACACATACCAACACAACATACAAACACACAATGATATAGACAAATGCGAACAATAGAGGCCTCCATCCTGACCAAGTCCTGGACATGACTCTGCTGTAACTCCAGGGACTCATCTCACACAAACTCATAGAACAGACCGTCCTGTCAGGGAGAGGTTACAGCCCTCGGGTAAACTGACTTCTGATCTGCTTACACAGCACTAACTCTCCGAGGTGGCCACATTATGACTGGATACGGCCGGTTTCTGTCATTTATCTCAAATTCAAGGAAAAACAGCATCTGAAACATGAAGCTGCTCAGCCGGTCTGACCTCCAGTTGGTGATGATCACAAGGCAACACCATCAGCTATCAACAAACTATTCTGTTACGAATCACGCTCCACTTGATGCTTCATATCACATCAAATGGATGGGAGCAGAAAAAGAGAGCACGTGTTCTGTAACAGAGAGGCTCTGTTTTCATGGCCACTCACGGTTTTCACTGAAAAAAAGGTTGAACTCTTTACATACAGATCAAAAATGAGCTTGTTTGCATAAGCAAAACATTCTGGTCTGCAGGCATCATTTGATGCAGTGAACCACTTCATTCACTGCCTCCCAACACACAGTCGCCTGCACCTGCTCAACGATGTCATGCTACTAGTTTAGCATTTTGAGCTTCGCTTTTAAACAGTGTGGATTTCAGTGTTTTAAGTATCTGAGAGGTGTTTGATGGAGTACTATGACGTGTTGTACGGATATTCATGGTTCCCAGAAGACGAATCCTTTGGTCATTCCCTTATTTTGCCTCTAGCACCATCATGAGGTTGACATTTGTGGTCATCTGAAACTATTAGATGGATTACCCCAAAATCTGGTGCAGATCAGGATCAATTGTAATCCCCTGACTTTTACAGTTAATGGCATCACCGGATAAAAAATTTAATTTGTGCAGTAATTTGGTTTTTCGCCAAATACCTTAAAAACTAACAACATTCACATCAGCCTCAGCAAATGTTGGCACATCCTGTTGGCCTGGGGGTGGGGATGCTGACCGTGAACTCCTCAACCTCCCTGGTCTGCGTCAAGCCAGACTCTTTTGTTGAATGACTGTCCCCATCTCTCTCCCCCCTCATTTCCTTTCATCTCTTTGCCAAAAGATGCCAAAAAGAAAAAAAAAAAAGAATTCAAGGAACAAATACCAAGTGTTAACATGGCACAACATTAAACTAAGACACTGAACATGTGAAACATTATACCTGCTAAACATCAGCATGTGAAATGTTGTTCTGAAGAACTCCCAAGCTCCATCTGGCAAACAGACTCACAGTTCATTATTTGACAGCCCTTTGACAAATGTGCCGGACGCAGTAGATTACACATCAGACTGTGTGGGTGGTTCTTCGGCACACACATCGGTGTCAAAACTCAGATGAACTGTGGATCTGTAGTTTCACTTTGAATGGGTCTGTCCAATACAACACTTGTCTAACACAACTTAAAAGTTGGTTTATCCTCAACAGCATCAAATACAACCACAGAGTAAGAGAGTATGAGCGGTTTTCAGGGAAAAAAATGTAATCTTGCAAACACACCACATGGAAACTCATCCATTTCCTCGGAAACAAAAGCGTTTCTACCATAAAAGGTCATATTTTTATCCTCTACTGTGTGAACCATCGATATTCATCCCATGTTTGTCAAATCCACGAGCAGCCACAGTGCAGCAAGGTTCACCACGGTGTGATCCTGAGCAGCTAAGGTGATTTGAATGTTTTATTCAGGAAGTGGAGGAAGGCTCATGGTGGCCACATGGTCATCGTGTAGGTGTCGTCCAGCTGGCAAGGGTCATCTTCGACGCACACCACTGACGCAACATGTACAGCGATGATGATGTGAGGCTGGGGCGAATTGCGTACCAGAGTGAGGGCAAGTGTGCACAATACACTGACTCATCCAAAAACAACAAAGAGGGCCCTCTAGACTGCGCTGGTCCTCTCCGGAGCAAATGACATCTGCACATAGACAATCACAAACTGCAAATGTGCCACATTCCAGGAATCCTTCTTTGATGTGGAGGAATGTCTTTCATTTTCAGTTGTATTCCCATCATGAGCTAATCCGGATGAAGCTAGTGCACACATGGGGCCCCTGTGGGAGAAGCTGTGAGTCAGACAGGCCATCGCTTCAAGGAAAACTCTCGGACAGCCTGTGCCCATTCTTTTCCTGTATTCTTCTTCTTCACACATTTGACCCTCTTCCTGGATGGATATTACATCACCTTCACCCTCTGACCTTTGCTCTGTCCAGTCAAACCAGCTGCTTTTGACACGTGGTGGTGAAAATAGGACAGAGCTTTGGACTGAACTATCAAACACACTCTACACTGGAGGAGGCAACTATGTCAGTCAGTCAGGGAGGAGGGTGCTTGAGGATTATAAAGAATCTGAATTTGACGCACTAAACAGTCATTCACAGCAGGCTCTGTTTTCCCTTGGCTGTAATGACGGGATCCAGCTGAAGGAGCCTGTGACTGATGATTAAGCTATCTAAATGAGACAAGTGTTGCTCGGCAAGTATAAACTTCACTGGGTTCTAACCTGGAACTCAAACGACTGCCGTGTTTTCCTGTTAGTTCTATCATAGGACAACACTGTCAGTAATCACACTGTCGTACATCCAGCCGGAGCTGAAGAGTTTCAGAGGAAGAGGAACCTCTAAACTTCCTAACATCCCTAAATAGTACTTACTATGCACTTTCAGAGCACTTCTTTACCTGATCACCTTGCACTTATTAGAATAGATGTAGTACTAATCACTTATGCCAAGGTCTCCTACTGCACTGAAGCTTTAGTGTTGTCCCTCACTTGTAAGTCACTTTGGATGAAAGCGTCTGACACATGAGTAAATGTGAATGTAAAATGATAGTTTGCTATTTGTCAAAGTGGCTTATAAAAAAAATTGGGCTGATGTTCAGGTTTACCTGCTGCCGTATCTCTACTCATAGAAATCTGTCACAACAGTAAAGCTGGAATTACGCTATGCACGTTAGCAAACGTACATTGGTGTCGTTTGGACATGTTACTGTGTGTGTGTGTGTCTTATACAGAATGGGGGTATCATGCATGTGCCCTTCAGGAAGCAGTGTCACATTTAACAGACCACAAGGTAAAGAAAGAAGAGAGGACACCAGGAAACAAACATGAAAGAATTTGGATTCATCAGCGTTTATGGACATGACAATGACAAGATAGACAACAGTACTGAGTCACTTCAGGGGGGGGTTTAGTTTCCTCTGCTCAGCTAAAAGATCACTTGTGGCAGTATGATGTTGAAATGTATGCCCAAACTTTGTGAAACAGAAAAGAGAGAGAACTTTCTGATTGAATGAGGGATCAACCAGTCAGTGTGGTTGATCCGCAGGTCTGCGCTGTGTGCTGCTGAGATTTGGAAGGTGTGAATGTTGGCTCCTCTGTGAGCCTCTGAGACCTGACGGCCTTTATTGCGTAGGTTGACACGGACATATAAGTTTATCTGTGCAGAAGCATAATTCCTACCTTAAGTCTACCAACAGCTGCACTCAGGGGCTGCTTTGGTGCTTTGAACAAAATCCTTATATTAGCATGCTAACATGCTCACAGTGGCAATGCTAATGTATTTATCAGGTAATATTCATCATTTCCACAAGTATAGCGAGGTAGCTGTATGTCATCCCCTCTCTCTCCCCAGACGTTCCTCTCTGTCTCCACTTTCACTGTCATAATAAAGGCAAAATGCCCATAAAGTTGGAGTATGCACAATATTTTGTAGCCATTCATCAATTATTTGTTGAGATATTCTACCAAAGTCAAGGAAGACCTTGACGTGATGGCACTAAATGAAAAGTCATGGGATCACCATCAGCAGGATTACTACTATACCATGAATCCCTGTACAAAATTACATGTTAATCCATCAAATCACTGTTGGGATATTTCAGCTTAGACAAACTAAAAAATGCTGGACTCTCCAACTGATAGACATTGCCAAAAAACTAAATCCATTTTAAACATAAACCCATAACAATCTAATCAAGCATCTCTATTAATCAAACCAAACAATGTGGGAGCTGTTTCCAATGAAATTCTAGAGCAGCTGGTGGGTGGCTGACGGTAACCTCCTTCACTTCTATTCCTCTAAAATAAACATTATGGAGAATATTCTGTTTTGTTACGTGCGATGAATGTGAATATAATCATGTTAGGAAAGAGCTAGCAGAATGGCACAATTTCCGATTAAAAACAAACTAAATATAGAATCAAGAATAAACTTCTGTTAAGTTTTGTTAGACGGGCCAAGTGTCGCAGCCCCACACACTACTTCAAACACGACATTGACTTACAGTGAAGGCTGTTGATTTTATGGCAGGATTTTCCAGCTGAACACTGACTAATCCTAAGCCTGTGTACAGCTCATGCTCAGTTCCTCATCACAGACTTTGGTTTGAACCAGTTTGCACTGGATTCGGGTTGACTGCCACTCCCTGTGCCGTAATCACTAATCTAGCACCTCTCCAATTCGCTTCCCTCTTTCTCTTTCTTGATCTAACAGCACTAATATTTCACCTCTCAGGGAGCAGGTCGTCCAAATAAGGAGGAGCCACACTGCAGCCGTTTCTCTTTGTTCAGGGAAATGATTGAACAAGATCCTTTTGTGGCTGTGTATTCTGTCATTAATATGCATGTGTCTCAGAAGACGGAGAGCATAAAGACTCTGTATTAGACATACTGACTCAAGCAGCCTTCATTAAAGCTCCTCTAACATTTTCTAAATATAAAAATCCGAAACTAAGGGATAGAAATAAAAGACCATTTCATTTCTGAGCATTATATATTCTTTAATCTGATTTATTTAATTTATTTTCATTTCAACAAATGAATCTTTATTGTCTCGGTGTGTTTTTTGTACACTATTATTCACATTTTTCTTATAGGTTTCAATCATGCATAGTAAAAGTTGTTAAGTTTTACATACCATCTGTTATATTCTCCCAATATAACTTTACTGTGCCCCTGCCTCCTCGTCCACATGCACACAGCTCCACCCTATATCTTCCTCTCTCTGCGGTTACTGTCCTCCAGACCCGAGCGCTGTCTGCCACAGTGTCTGTTGACATCAAAGCATTCACCGTTTCTAAGGCCGATGAAAGGCAGGAAGAGGGTGGGAGAGCACAGACCCAGGTTCAACACTTGCACACCACTGCCAACACAGCAAAGACAGCCAAGACAATTGCCTTGAATATTTAGCTTTCTTTTCCTTAACAATTGGATAGCCCTAAAAGCGAATAGGGGGCCAATAAAAAAAGGCAGCCTGGTGTGAGCTACACGAGCCAAACAAAAGGGACAGCTGCGAGATAAAAGAGCGAAAATAGACAGCATGATTAACAAACTGTGATAAAGTTGTGCATGAAAAGGTGAGTGAACTGTGACCTTTGTAACCTTGGCTGAAGATTTAAATGAAAGAAAAACCAAAAAGATATTACATTTAATGGTATTGGAGGCTTGTTTTCTTTTGAAGGAAAAGCTATTGACATATTGGAAAATACAGAAATTCACTTTCTTGGGGGGAGTTGCAGATAAGAAGATTGATACCACTCTCATGGCTGTATGTTAAATACTAAGCTACAGCAGCTGGTTATCTTAGCTTAGCATAAACACTGGACACAAGGAGAAACAGTTAGCCTAGCAAAAATAACAAAATCCACCTGCCATCAATACGTAAACATCTTTTGTTTTATTGGCTTTTTTACTGGCTGCCGGTGGTAGTATATTTACCATAAAGATACGAGTGTGCTAATCTGAACCGTAGCAAATAGTTAAGGGCCGAGCAACCTTATAAGCACATTTGCCAAAATGTAAAATTATTTCTTTCAGTATTCTTTAAATTCATACCATTAAGAGTCATGTCAAAAAAATGGTATAACTTAAACCTCCGATAGTTGATTTTTATGGCCACTTGTGGGCGGCAGAAACAAGTTCTGACACTAACATTTTGTTTTAAATGGCAAATTTGTTAGCAAACATTTGCTTCCAGCGGTACGCAACATTATCATTCGTTTGCACTTTGCATCCATCTGCACACCTGGTGAATGTCCGTCCATGAATCTTTTAGCTCTGCTTTGGGTCTCTACCAACTCCTGAGAAAAAATATCTGGCTTTTGGACTGCTAAATGCTCCACTGCACTGGCTGGTTGCTAACCGTGTCTCTCTGCTGTCTGGAGCTGAGCAGGTAGTTTTTTTTTTGCTTAAAACAGCTTCCAGGAACAACTGAAAATGACACTAAGAGAGCAGAGAGAGTTTTTGGTTCAAACAAGTAAGAAGTCAAAATTCACTATAAATCTTTTAAGCCAAGTTAAGCAGATTTGGGTGATAATCCTCTGTAGGTTCATCAATATGAGTGACCACTTTCACATTGTCATATTGTGATTTATATTGCCCACTAAATATCTGTCAATGACAAATTTCATGAGTAAAATTTCACTCAGCATCATAAAACCTGTAAAACACCTTCAAAGTACAAGTCATTTCTTAACCATTAAATGTAATGATGTAAACGGTCGTGTACATGAAGAAAATAGACGAGCTCTATCTTGAATATAGTTACTTTGATTATTCTATACTTTCCCCTTTTTCTTAAATGTTATTTACCCTGTACAGAAAAGCCCTTTCTAATTCCCCTTTGAAAGTTATAACAGATGATAGTTGGATTACAGCGTCAGCATCTGACTGTCTGCGACGTGGAGTAATTAGTGTCTGGCATCAGCAAACAGACACTTCTTTTACCAGTCACAAGTGATTATTCACAACTGCACCTTAGGGCGACTGATACTTGAGCTTCCCATATCTCTCAGCACATGCGAGGAGCGCCTACAGTCAGATGTCGTCATGCACAACAACCCAGGGAACTGGTTTGAGCCGGTAGAGGGACTATCAAAGCAAGCAGATTAGCAGGCATCTACTGAAGTGATCTGTGTGTCTCTAGCTATAAGCCTGGGTACACACCCTCCCACTGATGAACTACTGTGAAAAACACCAAAATGGTCTGAGATGGGGTGTAAATGTAATAGATGGTTGTAGTGATGGAGGGGATGATTTATCCTTTACCTGAAGGTAAAGAGTCAGAAGGCAAGGAGGCAAAGCCTCTACTGGTCTAAACCCTGTAATGCTACTTAGACAGGCTCTTATCTAGAGAGCAGGCATGATTAAATAGACTCCAACGCAAACAAGCTGCGAGGAGAAAGCCACCCCCGCCCTCTCAGGCCAACCTGAGCTAAACTGGTTCGTGCCGGTCTGGAGAGGCATCGCCTACAGCACTGTCAGGGAAACCCAGTGAAGGTTAACCACATCCTCTCATGAGTAACTCTGCTCCCTTCAAATGCCCTTTGCTGCATCAGAGTGAAAAACAATGCGGCCAGAAATGATCTCACCATGTGCCGCTCTCTTTTTTTGTTGGTTTTTTTTTTAACAAATCAATAAACATTAACTTAATCCTAGATTACATGACTCAACACTGCTGTGACATTTACACTAATGTCACAGACATAAGTTCAAGACAAGAACACACATCGGTTTCCTTTTTTCATGGAGGTTTCATCCGTGGGGTTTCCCTCTTTATGACTAACACAGACTAACAGCTGTTCAATAGCAGATGGCAAAGATGTATTTTGTGTCATATTGCTAAAGATAATGTTGGCCAGACATCTAATTTTGGATCCAGATTTATCATTTTTATTGAAAACATGTTAAATTTTATGCTAAAATTAGATGATGTCACTGTTAGCCTATATATTTACACTACTGTGTCATCTTTTCTTAAAATGCATGAAGATGGGCTTTTTGTTCTTTCTATTTTTTCCTATCCTCATGGTTTAACACCTCACTAATCCTCAAATGATAAAGGTCAACACCTGTGACCCTAAGTGTTTATCTATCCCATGCATTTTAACTGTCTACTACCAGAACCAGGATTAAACCTAACATGCCATTAATATAAGGTATCTGCCATACCTAAACAGGATGCATTAACCTCATATGACCTGATGTACTGACCAATAAGAGCATTAATGCCGCACAAATTAAAACCACATGAAACATGTAATAAGGACAAACAAGGTGCAGCTTTTGTATACAATTCAATAATTTATTAAAAATGACAAAGACAGGAACATTATAAATGTAAATCATTTTTGTGACAGTAACACATTAGTGGCCACTAATGAACAGTGTTCATATAACAAAGAGAAGCTGAGAGACAAGGCATGTGTTCAGGACAGGCATTCATGTAGGCAGATTCTTCGGCACTAAAAAGTCTCATATCGCAGCTGTGCACGAGCATCAACACAGTGATGTGTAGCCGCACGAGCTACTGCTTCACAGTCATCACAGCATCCACAGGAACGCTTTATCAATTCAAGTCTCAAGGAAGACGTGAATGCCCATTGTATTCCCAGTCAGTTCATCTCGCTCCATCCGCTCCAGGGAGGACTCTCCGCTGTCACCTCCGTCCACGAGGCCACAGCTGCTTCACGATGCCCTCCGGGCGGCTGGCTGCACACTCTCCGCGCCTGACGCGCCCTTCCAGGCGATAGGTGAGCCGCACCTGCGGCTGTAACCCAGCATTGGGAGTGTTTTCACAGTCGGCTCACACACGAGCCGACAGAGAGACAAAGGCAGTTAAAGACTGGTGAAACGCAGTCATCGCAGGTTGAGCAGCTGTCGCACCATGCCCGCGATCTGGAGGAACTTGTCCTTCTTTCGCTGCTTCAGAGCCATCAGAGCCCGGGCCGTCTCCTCCGGGTCCTGGGTGTAGGAGAAGATGCTCCTCACCCTCTCCTCCGCCTTCATGTCTCCCGTTTTCTGGAAGAGTCTCATCAGCGCGTCCTGGTTGACGTTCTCGAAGATGTTGGCCACGGCCTTCTTGCGGTGCGCCGTGTCAAACTTGTTGCCGTGGACAGAAGGGCTGACCCGGCGGCTCTCAGAGGACACGTAGGTCGACATCTTGTCTCTTTGTTTCTCCGGTGGATGTCTCGTGTTGCTCTGGTCCAAAGTGTGGCCCCCCAACTCGCCGAGGATGAGTTGTTAGGTGCGCACTGCTTCGCCGGAGCGGCTTTCGGCTTTCGGCTTGGGTGATTGAGTGAGTGCCGGAGAGCGGAGGCTGCGCGTATTTATAGGGCCGCTGTGGGAGGTTTGCTCTGCAAGGACGCACTTCCAGCGGTGACATCAGCAGTCGTGAAGCGGACGTAGGCGCCGCCTCTCGGGGAGCAGTACAGGGGAGAGCCAGCTGCAGCTCGGCAGACTGAGTGATGAAACCATCCTGCAAAATATCACTTCATCTTTCTGATGGGGCATCAAGAGTACAATCAAACAAACAAATAAACAACTGACATACTGTCATTTAAAGAAATTCCTTCATTTATCTTATTCCACGATATAAAATGCGCTCACTTAGGATGGCCAATGGTTTCCTTGACTATTGTTTTGTCTATGTGTTTATTTTACTAGGCCTATAAATATTATTTTAATATAATAATAGATAATCAAATAATAATAATAATAATAATAATAATATATATAATATATATAGTAGTATATATAATATGATGGACTTTTGGGGTTACTATTGGATTGGATTATATATGTATAAGCAGCTGTTTTCTGTTAACTGTTTAGCTGTCCACTTACTAGCACTTTATAGCTGTACAGTTCAATCTATCCTCAGGTTTACTTAAGCACAGCACTACACACATTCCACCTATGGTCTACTTTTCAATCAAGATAAAGTAAACATGCAACACTGATATATTATGGGTGATGGTGAGGGGTATATCTGTATACTGATATGTGTGGATATTCTGTTATTATGTGTAGGACACGGATGTAACAACTGGGACACGATGGCTCATCTGAGTCATTTGTGTTTATTCTCTTGTTATTGGCTGATGAGCAGTTGAACCAGTTTATAAAGGAGAAATAAGATAAATAAAGTTCAGTTCAGTCCTCTAACAGAGATGTGTTTACTGAGTGAGTGTTCTTTTCCTGGTGGGACATCCTTCCTTTACTCTGGCTGGAGCTGTGCTGTAAATATAGTCTGAAAACATGCTAATGATTTTAAGATTATAATATTGTCTTTTTTTTTACTAAACAATAACTGAAGTAATGTAGTAAGTTGAAAAAAAAAATCTGTGTACAAACTTGTTTTGAGGTGATATTTTTAAAAGCAAATTTCACACTTCAATTAACTAAAAGTGTGTTTCCTACTGTGCCTAAAATTGCTACAGGAGATTACATCTTACTTTTCCAGTTAGCAGTGCTAAAAATATTCAGCTTACATTTTGGGCTTCAGAGGGGAGGGTTAGCGAGTTGTGTTTACAAGTGGAGTGACCCGTGGCCCATGCAACCTGCTGATCTGAGCCGATAAGGCTGCAAGGCGTTCCCCCTTCAGACACAACTCTCCCCCATAGTAAACAGAAAAGTGTCACTCTCATGCTGGTGTAGCTCTTATGCTTTCCTAAAAAAAATTTGCATTTGCCCAAAGGTGTCCCCTCTACAAGTGTGACCACAGACTGGTGCCTTATATGGAAGAAGACAGTAGGGAGCAATGGCCACAAGTGGTTCAGGAAGTTTATTTTTTCCTTTTGAGGGCTGCAGAATGAAGCTTATGCATGGTATGCCCGGCATGTGGCACCGACTTTATGTGCTGAGTCGAACAATAAAGCGAAGATCCTTGCTGAGTCTGAAGTGAAACAATAGCCAGATGCTTGCTGACAGCTTTGTTTTCCAGGTCTGTCTGAACAATGTGTCGCCACAGGATACCTGCCTTGTCTCCAGCTGGCATGACAGTTATGACTGGAGACAAAGAATGCCACTGCACTTCCACACAAAAAAAAAAGTGTCAGTTAGTGGAAATGGCATATTTATGACCCCAAAGTTGTCTCCAAAGGCACGAGAGACAAGCAATGCACAATGAGATTTCAGCGGGTAGACGGAAACCGGAGCCTTGAGCTGCTGACCCTCTTCTCCTGTCCACACCAGGCATTCATGCTTTATCATAACAAATGAGACACTAAGTTTAACTGGGGTCAAAGGTCTGTCATCTTTTTCCCCTCAGGGAGGGATTCTCAGGAGACAGTTGGCTGACTCCCTTGTACATCCCTTCAAGATAAAGCTCCCTTCACAGAAGTTGAACATCCCATTTTGGCTCAACTTGCATAATCACTCTCCCAAAAGTCCCTAAAATAGAGTCCAGGTCACAGATAAGGCTGCTCATGGAAAAGGAGGCAGCAAGTTCAAACTTGCAGAATGTCAGAAGTTTGAGTCGTCTTGATTAAGTAACATGGTCAATGTTCAGCTTTATCTATCTAGAGCAATATTTCTGTGTTTCCCTCCTCTCTGTCTTTGTTCATGGTTGTACTGTTCTACAGGCAGTAAAATATGATAGTGGGTTTCTCTGAAACCTCCTCCACAATTATTTGTCAGTCACCGTCTGGAGCTGCAAGAAGCTGACATTCACCCCCGACTGCAAAATATTTCTGCTTAAAATCAGGATTGGATTTTGAAACTGTTGACCTCACAGTTTGCAGAGATCAGGTTATAAAACGTAGCAGGTAGCCAGACATTAAATGTTTTACAGCCTGCAGCTCTTGATACGGAGCCTGACATCGATTAGTGAGCCAATATTCTCTATCTATAATGGAAGTCCTATAAGTAGGTTGATAAGTGGTAAGAGTAATGCACAAATGTGTCAGACACTATAGGCTGATTTAAGTATAGCAAATGCTTACACGCTGTAAATTGATTTTGCTTTTAATTTGCTGCCCTGTGTGAAAGTCAAATAAAGATTATTATCATTATTATTATTATTATTATTATTAAGGTAGTTATATTTCCCTTTAGTCTTTATAAGTAATTAAGACTGGTGTCCTCAGACAGGACAGTCATAAAAAAATAAAACCTAATACCTGTTAAGATACAACCTGTTAAGAACTTAACACATGTTAAGACAAATGGCAGGAGGGTGGCCCAGCAGTTAAAAAGTCAGTCTAAAGTCTACCTTGAAAATCACAGGTTCACTCTTGATTAAAGTTTTTTTGTCCTGCACACTAAATTTTGGACTTAAAGAAGACCAATTAACACCCAACATGTAACAAACATAGTCCTGTTTCTCTTATATGAGAAGATCGATACCACTCTCACTTCTGTCCTTTAAATATGAAGCTACAGTTTGTGTTGAATGTGAAGAACAGACATGGGGAGTTCCCCACATTGTATATGGAAAATGTACATTACTGTGTCAAAGTTATAAATGTCCTGGGTCGTTGGTTTGCTTCAGCGATCGCTTTGACTCTATTTTTATTAGGTTAAATTTGTATTTCATAAGCTGTGGACAGAGTTAGTGCAGCTGTTTCCCAAAGCTAAGTTAATCAGCTGTTGGCTCTAGCTTCATATGTAACAGACAGATACAGGAGTGGTATCAGTCTTCTCAAGTGAAGAAGTGTATTTCTCAGATGTTGAACCAGTCCTTTAATGGCAGCAAGAATATCTTAATTTTTCTTCAGCCTTTTATGGTTTTTCCATGTTCCTTTCCATGAAGTAAGGACACGTGTTCACAGGTGTTCAGCAGAATCTTATCCAAATCATCTGTGGTTCTTGTACAACTGAGCTGATGGCTCACCTTTTAGTAAACAGTGATGTTTGCAGCGGGTGATCTGAACAGTAAACAGTGAGTAATGTAAGAAGACAAAATGACAGCATCTGTACACACAAAATCATCTGTAATTCAGAGATACTGAATGACTGATGTCAGGTTATGGGATGTTTGCCTTTCTCTAATATGGATACAGTGTTTTGGAAATGCCTCAGCTGCTGTTTGCTGTTATTCTTGTGTAATCTGCACATGTCCCAGATATCCCAGACGATATCAATGTTCACTTCTTGAGGTAAGCAGAAACCATTTTTATCAGAAGACGGTTCACAGTTTTGTTGAGACTTTGACCCCTGAGTTCACATTCGATCATACGACCCAACAGAAAAATACTGATATGAGGAATATGAGAGAAAGATGTGATTCAGTTCATGAGAGGGAAATCTAACATTTCCATTAAGCAGCAATGAAAAAGAAATGTGTTGGTCGCATGACGTGGAAAGAAAAATAACAGCTGTTTCATCATCAGTGGCAGTAAACTGAATTAAATGACCCGTGGCATCTTGGTGGATATAGCACGATAACATGCTGATGAATAATGAATCCCCCCAGAGGCTTTGTGGTTACAGTAACAGAATACATGTCTTCATTTGAGCCTGTGTTTATGTGTGACTGCAGGACCTTACTGGAATCTGTCACTGGCAGCAAACACCCAGCATGTCTGTTCAGCAAGTGGCTTCTTATGTAACATTAACACAGGAGGGGAGGGACATTTGGGGGAGAGTAGGAGTATCTAGGGGACTAGTGTTTGTGCGTATATAATAGGGACAGTGAACACAGACGCCTCCCATGGTGAGTCTCCAAAGAGAAAAGGGCAGGTTCTGGGTGGGAGATTTCAGAATGGTGCCACAGGGGGGTGGAGAACATAAACATTACTCAAATTTAACTGGCACTGTGGGGGTCGTGTCTGATTGTTTGACGGTAACACAGCTGAACTCTGACCCACTAACAAACATCAATATCATTTGAGATTTTATTGCAGACACAAACACATTGTGCAGGCAGGGGGCCCCGTCGAGGCAATAAAAAACGAACTAATCATGTTAACTAAGAGTTCGAAATAACGATTGCAAAATGTTAATCAGTGCCGGATTTCCCAGAAAAGGGTAAAATGGGTAACATTTTACTTGAAGTAAACTATGACACATAGCAAGCAGTCGATAAACCCAGCGTGACTTAGACTTTTGTCATGATTAATCATCAGACAAACTTAAAAAATACACTTAATTAACATAATACATGAGTCATACAGGTTCCCCATAAACTCTTCTTTTGTTTTTATGTCTTGCTCATATCTTACTCATATGCACCTACATGCAATGCAGTTATGATTAAAATGATCACCACCTGAAGTTAAGGCTTGAGAGGAAGACTTTTTGACTGGACCATAACAGCAGCGCCAACCCTATGAACGCAAATGTTGCTGACTGACTGAGTGATGAAGTTACACCATTGGTCAACCAAGTGTTGAAGTGCTCTGTCAAAATGATGTAGCACAAATAAGCAGTGTTGACAACTTAAGGCCTTTGCTGCTAGATTTACAGCCTCTTCAGATCACTTTAGTGACTTTTTTTGTCAAGTAAGCACCTAGTGACAAATCTAGTGACATTTAGGAACAACCTTAGCTAATTTCCTTAGAAGAGAGTCATCAGTACTGCTCCACAAAAGCAAGGTTATTTCATGAGGTTTGTCAGATGACGTTGTGATTATAAAATCAGGATTTTTTAGCAGTGTAGAGTAGCAGCAACTTGGACCATTGTCTGAAAACATAAACTGAAAACATGTAAATGAGAATTGCTTTATTCAACTATATTAGAATATTGTGCTGTATATGTGAGTACAGGGATTCAAAAAGGAAATAAACATATGAAGCTCTGAAGCCCGTGGAATGCAAATACAACAGTCCAGTCTTATCCTAGGTTTTGACCCAGTCTTGTTTTTTACTGAGGCAGGGCAGAGTGCAACATGTTTCACAACCTGCAAGGGTGAGCAGCATCAGAGCCACAATGGACCAGGCGGTAACACTTGCACGCAAAGCGGAGTTCATGTTTCCTCTTTCCTCTGCTCCCCCCTCCCTCCCTTCCATCCCGCCCTACTCCCTCCTGATCTACCCCCCCCCCCCCCAGGGACCAGCCTGTGCATGCAGATTAAATGACCTTGCGCTGAGCCAGCATGGACACCAAGGCAATGCTAGGTACCATTACACTGAACCGGTTCTATCTGGCTACCGCTCGGTTCACGGCCGGCTGCACTACAGGGGCCCCAGGCCAACACTACTGTACATCCATCCACAAGATGCTCCTCACTCAGGATCCTAAACTGTGCCTGCCCGTCCAGGCCCCACTGGATCAGGTGGATCATATTAAGGTCACTGGTCTACAGGGTGGTTGCTGAGGGACAGCGGGGTCAAGGAGGCATTCTACAGGAACAGAATGTTGTGGTCTCTTTACAGCTCCCAGGTTGATGGATATAAGCTTTGATATAATGCACCTACGGTTGTTTGTTGTTGTCTTTGCACATATATAATTTTATATGAGCACTGTTTACATACACATAGATGCTTTATTAAATCAACATAAAACTTAAATAATGAGTGCGGGAACATTTTTATGGATGGTCCACCAATGAAAAAACCTTGTACAGACATTCACAATCCTCAAAAGATGAATTATACTGACACAAGTTTTCACTTATTCCGTGAGATAGCTTGACATTTACACAATTGATTGACAATATATTTTGTACAAAGACTTTGGGGATCCCCTGACTTTTCATTTGGTGCCACTATCAGGTTGATATTTTTGGTTCTGAGTGAAATTTCTAGACAGCTGTTGAATGGATTACCATAAAATTACAAATATACAAGGTCCCTGGAGGATATATTCTAATGACTTTCATGATACAATAACTTTTAAGTGACCCAATGATAAGTGTCATCATTGGGTCCAAATTTTCATTTGTCCAACCTATGGCAAAATGACATTCCCATCAATCTTAGCTATATTACTAGTAGTTAGCAGATGTTAGCATGCTAACATGCTAATTTGAGTGGGTGAACCTGGTAAATAGTAGTTGCTAAACACCAACATATTAGCATTACTGTGAGCATGTAAGCATGCTGATATTAGCATTTAGCTAAAAGCACCACTGTCCCTATAAGTACAGCCTCAGAGAGCCGCTGTTTTAATCTGTCTCTTGTGTCTTGTGAAGGTTCAATCCTAAACCTCTTTATTTAGTTGTATTGTGTTCTTTAGTTAATGATATAAATACATAAAAACCCATAGTAATCTTGGTCATGGGGGCTTGATGGTTGAGCATCAGGTACTATCAGCACAACTGGAACACCCTCATGTCAGCACAGTTCAAAGCTCAAGTATCAGCACAGAGACCAAAACATCTATAAAACACACATGCCCACATACACTGTTACAGTTTCTGTTTATCATTAGCAGAGCCTGCAGAGCAGGGTAGCACTGTAAAGTGCTCTTCACCCCTGGGTGAGGTAACCCAGGATGCACTGCTGCTGACAGCTTAGCATGAGCTCAGATGCCTTACTGTCTCCATGACAGTGAGGAGACAGTAAGGCACTATCTTATTACCCAGCAGTGGAGGGCAAGTCAGTGGGTGGAGGGAGTTGGAGAGGCAGGGAGAATATTGCTAGGGTTTGTCTCGGTCACCATAACACTGCAGCACCAAACAAGCAGTGACTCAGTGTGTTTGACAAACTACAACGTCCTGTTATACGTGGGGACAGAGAAACAGTCGCTGTGGAGCCTGGGAGAGTCCAGCTCTGCTGAGTACACTGGAAAAAGTTAGTGTAATCATTTATATCTGATATTCCTGAATTGGGTGCGTAGGTTGTGTGTTGTCACAGTTGTTTTACGCAGTTGTTTTAAAGATAATATTAATCATCAGTTCATACCCTTCCAAAACGAGCATTTCACCCTTCTTTCCACACTTATGATTTTTTCAGTATTCTCAGCCAAACTGTATTCGAGTCTGCTGACTCACACACTGACACTGAGAGCTGCCCAATTCAACTGGCTTGTCCTGTAGCCACCACTACAGTATATAATTAGATGAATGTGGGATTGCCAATGCTGACCCTGTATTAAGTTAACAGGACAGCAGAGAACCACATGCATTGATGGGGTTTGGTCCAGCGCCAGGTAAAGGAAAGTGCTGGAGCCGGTCCACAGCAGGCCTATTGTTCATCATGGTGGGAGGGCAAGGTCATATTGGAGAGACCGCAGGGAGTAACACGGAAGTCTGCATTGATGAACAAGTCTGTGGCAGGATTCTTGATACATTTGAGAGAATACACCTTTTCATAGGAAGTGTCACACTGAGTGAGTAGAAAAAGGAGAAAAAAGCTAGCCTGGCTCTTTACAAAGGTTGTCATATGTTGCCTATTATTAAATAATGAGTTTTAGCCTTGCTCGTGGACAGATTATGTTACCATTGTTCAGAGCCAGGCTAGCTGTTTCCCCCTTGTTTCCAGTCTGTATGCTAAGCTAGCTAACATCTGCTGGCTGTAGCTTCATATTGACCAGACAGGTATGAAAGCGGCATCAATCTTCTCAGAAAACTCTCAGCAAGAGAATGCATAGGTGTATTTCCCAAAAAATGTATAATTTCTGTCAGTATTCTATAAATTCAAATAGTCATGTCATAGTTAATGTGCAAACTTTGACAGTTGCTTATCAATGGAACAACATTAACATTCATTTTGAGTCATGTTTCTGTCCATATGATGAATATGAGTCCTATCACTATTTCTCAGCTGTGTTTTTGGTCTCCTGATTGAAATCTGGCTCTTTAACTGCTAAATGCTCCAGTATGTTCACCAGCTAGTCACTAAGTGTCTTTCACACTGAAAACAGCTGCCTGCTGCAGCTAAAAACGACTTTAAGTGAATCTACAGATGTAATGTAAAAATGTTTCATTATATTGTACCTATGTATGTAAAATACAGGCTGTATTTTACAGCCTAAAACATACTGCTTGAAAATGATATTTTATGTAGGCTAGTTTCAAACCCTAATTTTTTAAAGTTTTTAACTGAAATGGAAACACACATTGAATTCTGTGTTCTAGCTAGTAGGCTAAGCCCTCAGGTCATCCTGCCATTTGTGTAATTTTGAAGATTTTAAAGTAGAGGCTAAGGAAGTGTGACCTCAAATAAGTCTTCACATTTATTAAAAGTACTCTGCCACTTCTTTTCACTTCTCTCATCCCAAACCCAGCACTTGAGAACTATGAAAATGATTCATCCTCTTTCAAGAGAATGGGCGTGTCAGACAGACTGAGACGCAGCTACACAATTAGATAGACTGCCGCTGAGACAGAGAGGAAAACACCACTTACGAAACATAAAGCACCTCTTATTTACCATCATTAGACATTTATTAGACTGCAGTGAGACAGACTGAAAGGCATGGGAGAAGCTTTGAAGCTCTTCCTGCCAGATCCAGACAGTTCCAAAACAAAAGCAATAATCATATGGTATGGATCAGTTTGGTAAGACAAGCAATGGAACATTGAATAAAGAAAGTACCGTTTCTGTAAAATCCATTAATCGTGAAACTAGGCAGATTAAGAGGAAGCTGGTCTTTTAGGAAATTCAATGAGCTCAGGAAGGTTTAAAAGTGCTTAGTGTGGTAGCCTGGATGTGGAACTGAGAGCCACGGCTAGTTTCAGCTTCAGGCTGGTTCAAACCGGTCTGTTGGTTAGAGAAATCTGTCTTGTGTGTGACTTAACTCACCACTAGGGTCTTCTGTATCTATACGTAAGGTAGAAAATAGGGAAAGCTGGTGAGAAATAATAAATAAATATCAGCTGGGTAAACTGTAGTGTATTATCCACTTCATTCCTTCCTTCTTAAACAGTTTAAATTGTTATAGATCCTTCCTTTATGTAAGTTTATTAATAAGTTAAAGTCTTTGTCAATTAAAGTTTTATTAAAGGTTTCTTTGAAATTACATATTATAAGTTAAGGTTAAGGAATGTGTATTAGGGGTAAATTTGCTTACTCTTCAGGATTTCTGTCTCCTACTAAATAAGACACTCAGGATGTGTGGGTCCTTTTTCTGGACCAAAAGACCAAGAGGTTAGAGATCAGAGGTTATTGACCAGATATGGTCGACAATTGAGTGAAGGCCCTTCTATTAAAAGAAAGGCTCATCCCAAAGGTGGGATGAGACAGATAAATAGAGGGGTTTGTGAGACAGTAGAAGAGGGTTCTCACATTGGCAGAGATACTCCAGGATTCGGCATTTTAGACACTGTTTCTTTCTTGTTAATAAACTTCTTTTGAATTACAAGCAAAGACGTGTCGGCGGTGATCACTTCTTCACATCAGCACCTCAAGATACCACATAAACAAAATGCAAATCTGTTATCTGAGCCTGGGCCTCTTGACCTCACGTGAAACGCATCATGAAATATGTGACAACAACAACAAAGAGGAGAAAGGCAGAGAGGGAGTGAGAGTGGGGGTGAGAGATAAAGCAGAAAACACTGAAATTAGGTCAACAGTCACTCCGTCTTTACAGCATCAGGGACCCACTCAGCATGCACACAGCAATGCTAATGGAGTCATAAGGTTGAGAATGTAGCATTAAACCAAAAGACCGCCGGGTGTAAGTCCATGTTTTGCTGCTGTAGAAAAGACAGCAGGGCCGGCATCATCCCCTCTACTCCAGTTCAGGGCAGCGGCACGTGGCATAAATAAACAACAGCCATGTGTGTAAGTTAATGCAGCATGAGCTTCATCTTCAACCTGTCAACAACATTTCTTCAGCCAAGATCCAGTACTAATGAAAATATCACATGCATTTTACACTTTTACACTTTGACACTTCTGACAGATGTATTATTATAAAGCTATTCAGGAATGAAGAGACAAAAGACAAGGAATGGAAACAATACAAGCTCAAGAACATGATATAAATATACAGACTTTCAAACATTTGAGAAGTTAATCTGAACAGGGAGATTTGTTGCAGAGATTGAACAAGAGAGCAGAGAGAAACAAAAAAGATGGATGTATCTGCAGGCAGAGCATGTGGTGTCACATATTTACAACACAGATACAATATCCCCAGCAACAGAACAGAGTTTCATGTAAAATATTCTGCACCAGATCATCACGAGGAGCATGTTTTCCAGCTTATTTAGTTTGCTCTGTGTTGCAGTGTAAATTGAATGTTGGATGACTCAGAGCATTAGTTTGTTGAAGCCTAAGCTTTATGTCTCTGCTTTTCATGTCATTTGCAGCTTAACTGTGTTCTACATGGCATTATTTTTATTAAAATTATTGACCAGTAATTATCAGATTGTGTCATCGGCATGGAGACAATATTGTTTCTGATTTCTGATGACTGTTGTATTTTTATAAAATGCTTTTATTTTTATAAAATAGGATGCACTATTATAGACTACAGGCCCTGCTCAGCCTCACAGGTGCTTGTAGTTATTGAGTCTGGCTACGTTTGGTCAGGTTGGAGTTGTGCAAAGCTATGCTGACATTAATGTGAGGTTACCGTGACTCCATGTAAAACGTTTACTTTGTTGTACTAGAAAAACATGTGCAACAAGATCATTTGTGCAAAACATAAAAAAACATTTCAACACCCCGATAGGAGCCATTTTATTTTTGACATAATACTTTTCTATCTTTACTCAATAATAATTATTGATCCAGGACTTTTACTTGTAACAGAGTATTTTTTTTACTTTTTGTGATGTTTCCACTTTTACCTCAGTAAAGAATCAGCTCCGCCTTTGCTGATGGTGCAAAGTAAAATTTAGCTTGCAGGATTTTTCTTGTAACTGAGCATTTCTACTTTGTGGTTTAGTTACTTTGAAATGGGATTTAAAACCAGGAAAAATTCCACATGATATTTAATGTCATGCAGGCGAGAGTACATAGAGCAATACAGCATTCTCTTCTAATATACTGGCACATCCAATAGACTCTAATGTGTACAAATGTAACACATGTTATGAATTATGTACAGTATCTACATTGAATGATGCAACTATTTCTTTAGACAAGTGGGAAACAGATAGCAGCTGGTAAACATGATGTAGAGGCCCCTCTAAGTCACTTGTATCTCCTGTTAGGTCAAAGGTCAAATGGAGGGTTCCTGCAACACCAAGTAAAATGGAGCTGGGCAATGGTTCTTATTCAGCTTTAATGCTCTCCTAATAAAGATCAAATTAATGGAAATGTCAAAGTGAGTTCAAGCTCAGAGGTTTTTGTCCTTTTAAAAGTACCAGCTGAAAATGGATTTGAACTGATTCCACAGCAGTGATGAGATATAGATCGTGGCCTGCAGGGAAACTGGAAAATATTGCAGCCTGTTTCATCTGTGATCATCAAGGTCAGAGCAGCAGTGTGGAAACAGACTGCAGTGTCCCTGGCAGGACTCCATCAGTAAACAGTTTACATTGTCGAACTTTCTGTGTGTGCGTGTATCAGTAAAGTCACTTTTTTATTTCCACAGAGGCCGGTCACGCAGGCCCAGCTGTCCTCCCAGTGCCCGGCCGCACAGCAGCGCCGTCAGCCCGAAGGATGGGCAGCTAGATTATGTACACAAAATCCATCACTGCTGGTCATACAGCCTTTTTTTTTTTTTTTTTGTCTTGTCTAGAGACCAATTAAACCTTCCGCTGACCTACTGATACTGGTGAGGTGATGTCAGTCAATATATTAACACTGCTTCAAGTAAACTGTCATCTCCAGTATGAGATGATATTTTAACATGACTGTTTGTGACCAGAGGACTTGTCAATGTTTGTGCATTATGTGAGAGCCCCCCACAGGCAGTCCAGGTTCACTGCAGCTGGGTGGTTATGACGTGAAGAGATCACCCTCTGCTGGTGATGCTGTAAAGTGCAAATTAGTGAAAGATGAATAATGATAAATACATGTGGGCACTGACTCTGAGTCAGAGGCCAGCACTGTAGAATCTTTGGTAAAAATCTTTTTCATTCACTTTCATTCATTTTATATTCAGTTTAGAGGTGGAAGAAGTGCTCAGTAAAAGTCCTGCATTCAAAATTTCACTAAAGTAAAAGTACATAAGTTCAAAGCTCAAAACATATTTGTATAAATCACACTTAATTCTTGATTTCAATGCTTTTATGTTAGGTTTCTACTTTTGGTTTTATTTTCTATTTTGTTTTATTGATTTTATTGTTTATTAACGTGCGTATTTGTAATTCTCCCTGTTATACTTGCCTTCCTAAGTGACACTTTACTTCTCTTCTCTGTGTCTTTTTTTGCTTAGTTTGTTTTTATGTATGTATAGTACTTTGTAACTCTGTTTTGAAAAGTGCTAGTAATCATTATTATTGGTATTATTATTATTATTATTATTATTATTATTGTTGTTGTTATTGTTGTTTTTGTTATTATTATTATTATTATTAGCAACAAAATATACTTAAAGTACCAAAGGTAAAGTAATCATTATGCAAAATGGGACATTTTAGAAAAATTGAAATAATAATTATTTTGCATTAATGTGGATTATATTTTGTATTAATAATGTGAATCTGCAAATTAACTAGAAACAAATAAATGCAGCAGAGTAAAAAGTAAAAGATTTTCCTCTGAAATAATATGGAGTAGAAGTGTAAAGTAGCATAAATAGAAATACTAGCAAGTAAAGTCAAATACAATACCTCAATATTGTTTTTAAATACAGTACTTGGGTAAATTACTTTCCACAACAGGTCACTTGACATAATTGAATAANTTTGTTATTATTATTATTATTATTAGCAACAAAATATACTTAAAGTACCAAAGGTAAAGTAATCATTATGCAAAATGGGACATTTTAGAAAAATTGAAATAATAATTATTGTTGCATTAATGTGGATTATATTTTGTATTAATAATGTGAATCTGCAAATTAACTAGAAACAAATAAATGCAGCAGAGTAAAAAGTAAAAGATTTTCCTCTGAAATAATATGGAGTAGAAGTGTAAAGTAGCATAAATAGAAATACTAGCAAGTAAAGTCAAATACAATACCTCAATATTGTTTTTAAATACAGTACTTGGGTAAATTACTTTCCACAACAGGTCACTTGACATAATTGAATAACCAACATTTTGAGTTTGAAGTTAGATTTATTAGCATTTTTTTTTAGATATATTCATTTCTAGATGACGCACACTCATTTAGTAATTTTGTGTTGCCAAGACTCAAGTTCCGTTATCTTTAAGTTGCATCAATGAAATGTTCTTTCTTTTTAAGCACCGTGCCTGTAAAAGATGTGACTCATGCAATGAGCAGTGGTAAAGGGAACTCTGCTGATTACACATCACAGTCTGTTTACAGATGTTTGTGTATGTGTATGTGAAAGAAGTTGTCTTTAGTGGCTGCAGAGGGAGCTGTGGGAAGTAAAGTGCCTTGATTGACATCAGACGATATCTCTGCTGGTCCTGTGTCAAGTCTGAGTCTGACAGTGTTCCAGTTGTGATGCATGTTTGTTTAATTTGCAGTCAATTCTACAAGTTTACTTTAGTTTTTTATTATTTTTTCATTTATTTATTGGCGTAGTTAACTTTGAGTAACAAAGAAGCTACTGATGTATAGTTTGTTTTCAACACCGCTCATTATTACTGTCATGTCAGTGTTTGTCCAGCTGGTATATGTGTCCTCCTCATGTCATTGCAGGCCAGTTTTCAGTAGTTTGTTTTTTTTACCTCTGTTGGGTTCTAATTTAGTTAATCATCACTTTCCTTTGTTCTTTCTCATTTTCATGTAAATAAAGACCGACCTTTTTGAAATGCAAAAGCCCATGTCTTCTCCTAAAGAAGCTCCCGCAAATAATACTGAAACATGATCCTCTGGAATATTTAAAAACTGGCTCATGATTTTTAATTGTTCCACAATATATATTACGAGTTCAGTGGTACCAGCTGTTTCGTGTTTGTAGTTCCTTTGGATTATGCTTTGATTTATCTCAGTTTATTTTTAAGATTAAAAGGTTTTAAAAGTGAAATGACTGCATGATTTTGTTCTTTTGGTTAATTAAAGTTAATTATAATCTTCATTCTTGTCATCATCATCAACATGGTAAATAAACCATCAACACCATCAACAGGGGAACAGGAGCCAGAAATTTGACAAAGAAAATGAACATTGCTGTTTCATGTTTTTACAAGTGAATATTTCTGTTACTGAATAATTCTCAGTGAAATGTGACCTTTAGGCTTAATCATTAACCAGACTTCACAGAAAAGATTCAAAACATTTCACCCTGTGAATGCTCAGCAGAGAGTCTGATGAAACACTAGTAACACATTAACATTTTAAATGTCCTTCATGAAATTCACTTCCCCATCCCCAGGCTACGCCACTCACTAATACAGGTAAAAAAGCAGACGCAATACATCTCAATGCCAGTCAGATGCCACACTCAAGGATGCAATTGGCCACATCTGTTTGAAGGCTGATATTATTTATTATCAGTGCCTTTTTTGTGAGTAGGTTTATACTGTAATTCAAAAGCATTCTGAAAAAAATAAAATTTTGTGTTTCTCACACTAAAAAATCCTTCAAAGTTATTGCAGTTTATGTATTTAAAGAGTTGAAGATGCTCTGATAGACCACAAGGGGGCGCACAGAGAACTAAATTCTAAGATAAAAATAAAATAGAAGAGGTAGAAAATATAACACGTGTCTTTATTCCTGTAATTGCAGCCACAGTCAAGCTAAATATAGGATTTTACACCCACCTACACATTATGTCAGATTAACTTGTGATCACGCACGTGCATGCAGGAACATCTCACACATCTGTGTGGACGTCTTAGTACTTTCCCACACAGGTGGAACAGGTTAGGTGGGTGACGTATCAGGTAATGTCACATACAATTCGGGAAATACTGCTGCGAATAACAATAATCTTTCGATTCTGATCTTTAGCTTTACAGAAAACATTCAGACCCCTTCACTCTTTGGACATTTTATTGATGTTGTCGACTGAACTGTAAATGGATAAATATTTCGCCCTTCAATCAAAAAAGTGAAAACATGTTTTTAGAATTTTTGAGCAAATTTATTCAAAACCAAAAACTGAAATCTTTCATTTACAAGAGGTGAAACTGGGCAGGTCTCACCACAGGTGGTCTATGGGGTTTTAGTCTGGACTTTAGCTGAACCACTCAAAGACAGTCAGAGGCTTGTCCTGAAGCTGCTCCAGCGTTGTCTTGGCTGTTTGCTTTGGATCATTGTTGTGCTGAAAGATGAAACCTCACCACAGTCCCAGGTCATGTGGACTCTGGAACTGGTTTCTTCAAGCTGCCACCACCGTGCTTCACTGTAGGGATGGTATTAGTCAGGTGAAAACCAGTGCCTGGTGTTTGCCAGACGTAGTCTTTGGAGTTCTGCCCAAAGAGTTCAGTTTCTGTCTCATCAGCCCAGAGAATCTTTTTTCTCATGCTCTCAGAGTCCTTTAAATCTGAAGCTCTGTTAAAGTGACTGTTGGATTCTTGGTCACCCCACTGAACAAGGCCTATATTGCCTGGTTGCTCATATTGGCCAACTCTAGGAGGAGTCCTGGTGGAACCAGACCACTTCCATTTCTCCATTATCGAGGCCACTGTGCTCCTGGAAACACTCAACGCTTTAGAAATGGTTTTATTTTTTTATTGTTTTGTTTGTCCTGAACTATGCCTCACCACAGTTTTATCACAGGTCCACAGAGGGTTGTGTTTTTATCCTGACACACAGTGTGAATCATGGGACCTTATACACATAGGTGTGAACCTCTCTAAACTTTGTCCAATCAGTCCAGTACCATAATTTCTATCTTCATCGTGATTCACAGAAACACAGACGGTCTCTCTGACACTGCAGACAAACTCACAAGATTATCTGAGACATTGACACACTGTGTCATTACACCAGTTATACGTGACTTTACAGGACAAGTCACCAGCAAATGCAGCTCATAAGCAAAACGAGTATAACTGTACACTCTTAAAGCTGCTGGGTTAAGAATAACCCAATTTTTTAAACCCATATTGTCATTTGTGGGTGCTGCGTCAAAAAGGGACCGACCCAGCCATGAGCTGGACCGACCCAGCATGTTGGGTTATGTTTCTACCCAAAATAGGAAAAAATTACAATGTTGTTGAATTAAAGCTGCCAAAAACTGGGTTGAAAAAAAACAACCCAAATTCTGGGTTAAATTACTTATTTTTTTCCAGTCAATTTTCTGCTGTTAATGTTAAAATTAAATTAAAACTCTTATATAATTATGAAACAAAGAAACAAGCACATGATGTCCCAGCCCTTCTTTTATTGCTACAACCAATAAATATCAAGTTATCTATGTATAACTTAATGTTACAATACATTTAAAATGTATAAAAATATAAACCACTAATATCAAATACATGTTTCTCATACCAGTCTTTCTTCCACTGCGAAGAATGATGAGCCTCGATTTCAGGGTATATCTTCAACCCATCTGCCGCCTTAGTGTTTTATGTCTGTCTTGTCATTTCCTGCTTTATTTTGGTAGTTTCCCTCTTGTGTCTTTACTTCCTCCCGTGTGATTACCTGCCTTCTCCCTAATGTGTTTCACCTGTGTCTCGTTATTCCCAACAGTATTTATGCCCTGTGTGTCCCTTTGCACTTTGCCAGTTTGTTTTCTTTCCCAGTGAGTTACTTACCAGTGTTTTTCCTGACTGCCATTCGGCGAGAGACCGTTTCTGTTACCCGTTTCCTGAGATCTGCCTGTTCCCTGTCGGTACCGTTGCCTGATTCTGCCTGTCTGTGTTTCGACCCTGCCCGCCTGACCACGTCTCTCAGTTTTTTCCCCCCATTGGATTCCTCGCCTGTTTCCTTTGGGCTTGCCAGTTTTTCTGGAACGCTGTTGTCAGGATTCATTGATTTTGATCAATAAACTGCCTGATTGTTAACTGCCTCTCTGGTCGTGCTTTTGGGTTCAACCTTCGTGTCTTGAGCCTGACACCATTGCGTTCGGTCTCTGTATTTAACCCAACGTTAGATCAAACCTAAACCTAATAACCCAATTGTAACCTCTACTAGGTTACAATTGGGTTATTAGGTTTAGGTTTGATGTAACCTCTACTAGGTTACAATTGGGTTATTAGGTTTAGGTTTCCTAAATTGGGTTATTAAGAAAACCATGCCTTTTTTTAGTGTGTACATATAATTAGATAACATGAGGTGGTGAGAATTAAAATTTACTCTGATATCAATGTGATCCTGCTGCAGGAAGAGGAAATCTTGTAACTCATGTGACAGTCAAGAAAGCTTATCATCAAGACACTTCTCTCAGAAAGCTACACCACAGTACCACAGTTGGATGTGTCCTGTTTGCCGGAGAAACACTTGGTCTGATGTTGGTAAGTGTCTCCTCCATGTGTTAAGAACTCAGGCTCAGATACATGATACATTATGACCATGAAGACATTATATTTCAAACGTGCTTTGAGTCATAAATCTAAGCTGCTGGGAAATTTGAAAAGTAAGAGATGATGGTGATGTGTCACGGGGTTTCATCATGTGCGGAACGTGTCACGTAATCTAAAGCATCACACAAATACTTAATAACACAGCTGGATTAGGTTTAACATCTGCTTTCAGATTCAGACGCCTGTAGGCCTATACATACTGCTACACCAGTGTTATACAATAATTACTTGCTAAGTATTTGACAAGTAGGTTTGTTAAACTAGAAATTCCAGACTGAAAGCAGCACACGTCATCACTGATGTTTCAGTGTGACACACAGCTTTGTGAGTACAGAGGTTGATGATATTTGCATTTAAAGGATTGGCTCCCATTTGTCTGTCTGTCAAACATTACTCACATGTCCAATTGTGCACAAGTAGCGTTATTGACTGCTCTGATCATTCCTCCTCTTCCACACTGGCTACGAATAACACTACACCCTAACCAACACCCGAACACAACTCCAGCGTAAGAGAGTGGACATCTACAGTTGTCGTACTGTGAGAAAATGCATTATTACGTCCAGCCGATGCTAATATGATGATTCAGCAGTCCTCAGTGAGTCAGCATGGTTCTGTGGATGGAAATGTTGGTTTCCTGTCAGTCGGTTGGTTGGTTGGTGCAGACTGAAATATCTGGACAGCTATCGGTTGGATTACTGTGAATTTTTTTGCAGACAGTCATGCTTTAGTGATGCTCTGACTTTTCCTCTTGAGCCACTATGAGGTCGACATTAGTTGTAGTTTTGAGTTTCGATGAATCGCTGTCAGATTTGATGCAGACGTCCATGTGCACAGGGGTACAGAGTTGTAATAACTTTGTTTTCATCTGGTGCCATCATCAGCTCAAAATGTAACTCTGTCCCATTGGTTTCTAACTAAACAGCTGCATTACTGACACGCCCCTCAGCCTCAGCTGCACGTTGTGTTCAACAAAGCACATCCATGCAAACTTTATCATGGATCTTTGCACAGAAGGCTGCAGATGTTCTGCCTGATCACCTTTGATCACAGTGACTAACACCTACTTGTTTTACGTGAAGTTGCTTGATGCAAAGTTTGACTCTTGGTCACACTCTGTATTATTTTGGGAATCCCAAACGCAGAAACGAACCGGCTGAGGGCCTTGACTACAGATTTTGCAGAGAGTGTACGCAGTGGGTTAGCGGCTGGATATCTAGTTGACACATTACAGTTAACAAATAAGAACAACCTGACTTGGAACGGGGAACAGGACCCACACTGATATTAATAATCAAGATGTTCAAATGGCCGAGTGGACGCAGGTATTGGACACAAAGGAGCAGGTTTTATATTTCGATTAGGTTTGCTTGTGACTCGACAAGCGTTACACATCTTCACGACCTGGCTCGAAGGAAGGACAAAATGTGGAGACCACCAGTGACTCTTCAAAGGAAAAATACATTTATTGAAGAAAACTAAACGAAGTGTGCAGTCAGTTGATCAGTAATGTGTGCAGTGTGTGAACATGTGAACATGCAGGAGTGTAAGAAAACCAAAAATAAATTAAACCAAAAGTCCAAGTAACGTCAGGGAAGAGAAGGACGTTTAAGAGGTTTAAACCATCACTTCCAATGAGCCACTCCTCACATCCCAACTAACAGGACATCAGGTCCGGAGGTCTGGAGGCCGTCACAGTACATGTGTGACAGAAGAACCAGTATCAGGGCTGATTCTCTAGAGACGAGTTGTTTTCACTCACAGTGCGGAGCCAGAAAAACCAGAGATTCTGACTTTTTGCTTTGAGGGCAGAGTGGTCACCGCGCTCACAGTGAGCCAATTGTTCAGTTAGGTCATGTCCTGTGTGAATGGAAGATGATGAAATGAATGAGCATCCTACAGCTGCACAAACAATTCGTTTCTGACCAGGATTTAACTGAATGGACACATAAATGAATCCATATTTACTCCATGTCTGATGATCACATGGTTAAATGTACATTTAAGTGCTGCTGGACGCTCGCCGGGCAGAGGGAATCTGTGTACATCATCTGCCAATCCTTTTAGTGTTCAGCGATTACGTCTCTGTCCTTTGGATTTCTGTTGATATTCTGCGTGTGTCGCGTTCAGTGCTAATAATCTAGTAGTATAGTCTGATCATTTCTGACTGATGTCAAGTAGCCTTTGTACTTCCTATGTGTTGGTGGCTTTTACACAGGAAAACACTTTACTCCTCCACTGAGTGTTTGTTTTCACTCTGTTGCCTTGTATGACCTGTGTAAAGCCCTTTGTAACAAGTTCTAGAAATAAAAATCTTTATTATCATTATTATTATTATTACTGAGAATAAGAAAACTGACTTCACTTACATCATACTGCCACACTGTGGTACTTGAGCTTCACTATGCTCCACCTACTGAACCACACAGGCTGACCCCCGTGTCCTGAATTGTCCCTCTCTTGTGCACATTGGCTTTATTGTCTTTGCTGTGACCCCAAGCATTTGCTCAGTGGGAGAGGGACGGACGAGGCAGGGAAGGAGCGTCCGAGGAGCTGCGGATAGAGCTCAGTAATCAGTTTCTAAATCTGCCAAACATTCTGAAATATGATGTGGTGACGACCGTGTGACAAGTGATGCATGTGGAATTTACCATATGGTTTCAGAGGTGCGAGTGAGTCAGTCACAACAATGAGTCAAACTGCTGATGTTAATGGAAAAAAAAAAAAGAAGAAGAGCGGCTAAAATTTCATCCATCAAAAAAGGTAGGAGAACTGTCACAACCTTTGCATCATGTCTGTGTGTAAATAACTGTGAGACAGTATCGTGTGTCATGAATCTTAATGTGTGACAATGCAAGGCAAGCTTTGGCCACAACAGTATTCTTCCTGCATTCCTAAAAAGAGCAGGGGCATGCTCAGGCCGGTTGTGAGTGTGGTGTAAATTTATTGTCAATCAGGAAGTGAGCTGTGACAGGTTCTGGAGGGCCGGCCGAAGGTGTGGCCACGCATGAACAGCAACGCAGCATGCAGGTAGAGTGGCATAAAGCCTTGATCAGAGCACCGATCTGCTCTGTTACAGTGACTGTCTGCACTTGGACAATGACGCCAACTCTTCTATTGTGGATCCTCATCCTAAATGCCTCGCTCAAGCCCTCGGGTAAGTCACTGGATACTGTTACCTCCACTCAGCACGGTGGCTAATTAATAACTAAAGCCCAGGTTTATCCTATCCTACTTATTCAAAGCACTTTAACTTGTGTTTTTGGCTTCTTTGGTTTCTGTTCACATGTTCTAAACCACCAGACTAGATACAATGTGATGTAATGTTTCAGAAATGATATGAAAAACATGATACACATTTAACTTCCATCACTTTTAGGATGTTCAATTATGGGTTAAAAAATATGGTTGACTGACGTTATCAGGGATAATGGACCTTTTGGAGAAAATGTGCTCGGAGCCTGATGTATTTGCTTGTGCAAGATATGATTAGATAGGAAAGGCACAACCACAGGGACTGTGGTTTGTGCTGAGCAACAACACCTAATGGTTGTTACCACACATGTTACCGTGTTATAATGCTTGATAAGCTACGCAAAGTGTGTGAAATTACTTTAAATGCGTTTCTGATGTTGTGACACACTTGTTGTACTTTGTTTCACAACAAAGCCACCACCCACTCAGGTGCTACTGTGTACCTGGCCTTCAGGTAACCATGACTCAGAGGGACTTAGTCATTTCATTTCAGGCACATTTCATTGGCTTGGGGAATTCAGTCTTTGGTCAAGAAGTTCTTTACTTTGGTGAGACAACATCCGGTAACGACAAACTGCGAGGTGTCACTGAACTAATTAGGAAAAAAACAGCCCCAGATGAAACTGCAGGAACTGATATTGAGACACTGACTGTGATGTACAACTGTGATGGACACTATATGAAAATATGTAAAAATCAGGAAGTGATAAGTAAGAGGACAAAAAAAAGAAGTAGGGTTTATATTTGTTTAAGGAACTGTTGCACTGTTACTGACTGCACTATAAACAGATAGAAGTGTGAGGAATGAAAAGTCACAAATGAAAGCTTCATTCACTGGTTTCGTCTAAACACTACCTGTGAGATCACACTCTCAATATAGCAAACTATTTTAATCACTATAAAGACAACCCAGTCACAGTACCAGGGGTACACAAGAAAAATTATACAGACATACTCTGAAATTAATCTACTTTCTCTTTTTCCACCTTTTCAGTTAAGAAAAAAAAAATCTATTTATCTAATAATCTTTTTTATCTAATCTAATCATTTTACTGTTTAGTTACTGTTACATTATAGTAAACTTGTTTATTGCATTTTCCACATTAATGGTAATAGAACAGAAAAAATTTACAGCCCATATCCAAATGTAATATATGCACATATATTACATTTCCATATATGAAATATATATATGAAATATATGGAAATGTGAAATGGAATCATATATGTAATCTAAAAATTATCTATCAAACCTATAAAAAATTGGAACAATTTCATATATTGACATATACGTCTAGCACATAAAAATATGTATGTAGATGTATGTGCTTTTATTGTAGACATATGTTGTATATCCATCGCAAAGCCAATGTCAACATATGTTGATTTATATTTTATATATATATACACAGTAAATCTAAAAGATAGATTGAGTAAAATCCAGCCCTGAATAGTGTCTGCAGGTATTTCCCTCAGGCTGCTAAAAGACCCAGCGAGGCCGGGCAGCCTGTATCTCTGCCAGAGAGGAAAACTGCTCCCAGTGCGACTCAGATGAATATAAGTACTTTCACACACAGCTCTCTCATCTGGCCTGTGGTGGCTGGATAGTTTAAGAGCAACAGTCAGAGAGAGTTTAGCAAGAAAATCAACCACAAAGTGTAAAGCTAACAGAGGACTTTGAAATGACCTTCCCTGGTCATCATACAAACCAAAACCTGACATTTACTTTTTCCTGCTCACAAAAGCCTTTTTATTCCTCCTGATAAAGTTATAAAAGGATCCCTTCACTGATAACTAGTGTCCATGACAGAGCTTCAGGTTCTGTGTTGATACTATATACACTTCATATTAATGTATCACGGGTTGTTACACAGGGACAATAGAAAATCTCAAGTTGAATAACCCAAACATTTGAGCCCAGTCAGAAACACCAGAGGGCAGGAAGGCAGCTCAGCAACTATTTTGCACTCATCAGCCCTGATCTGATCTAATCTGCTGTGAGGTCAATGAAGTCAATGAATTATCCTACAGCAAACTTTCTCCTGGAGGATCAGTCTGTAAAGCTGCTGTAAAGATTTTACTCACCTGAAGCTAAAGTTGTGTTTTTTTAAAAATCAGCTTTAATCATTAGGGACGTAGCAGGCGCTGTTTGTTTGTTTTTCTGACTCTGGAATGAAGTTGTGAAGAAGCCAAGGGGCTAAAAGAGTTTCTCAACCTTAGGATCGGGGTCATATGGGGTCATTCAATATGTGCATGAGGTCACAGGAGGTGTCAGACCTGACAGAAAGAAACTCTCGGTTACTTTCTAAATGAAGTCCACATCTTTCGTTAAGTTTTAAAGGAACAGTTTGACATTTTTGTTGTTTGTTTCCAATGTCATGTCTGACTGTGTCGTTTGTACACTTTGTTTTTGTATGAATTATAAATAAGTTATGAAGAGGTACCAACAATCACGACATAACGTGTGCATGTGTATGAGGCCGCTGTTTGTTACTTGCCTTCTACATCGTCAGTGTTTGTTACTTTTAATCATGATAATCTTCCTTAAACTTCTAATCACACGGTTCTTCTATTAACTATGTCTGCAAATGTTTAACCAAGCCCTTTTTTCTCCCTAACTATGACTAGAGATGCCAAACTATGTATTGTTTTCTTTAATTTGGAGGACCTGGAAAAGTGCAGGACATGTTTAGTCTTGCTAGCACAAAGAGTGGAAGCTCTTGCTCTCTGTTAGCAGTTGGAAACAGACGTAATCAGCTCTATCTCCTTGTTGTATACCTAGTCAAATTATCATATTCTTTCCTATCACAAAGTAAGTTAACATGTGTTGAATCTCCACAGAGAGCCATGGAAATGGGTTCGAGGAGGTGAAGGACTACGAGGTGGTTCGACCCGTCAGACTTCACTCAGTCAGAAAACGAGATGCAGAGGTATATTTTTCTGTTTTTCACATTTTAGTGTCAGTATCACAGAGATTGCAAATATTATGCAAACAAGGTATGGTTGTGATGTTTGTGTGGGGAAACTTACTGACAGCACAATTTCAAATGTCTATTTTCCACAGTCCCTCAGACCAGAGACTATTAAGTACGCAATGAAGGTGGGAGGAAAGCACCTTGAAATGCAACTAGAAAAAAATGAGTAAGTTTTATTTCCCTAAAGGCAGGAAACTATCAGGGACAAAAAGACAAACGAATACTTATACAAAGTTTCTATAACTTGTTGAGCATAAACAGTTGATATTGTCATATGTTGTTGCATGTAATGTTGATGCCTGAGACAAAGCAGCTCTTAAGAAATCCAAGTCGAGACAGTCTTTAAAACAATTCTTCACTTCCTGGTTTTACTTCTTCTTCTTTTGTGGTTTTCCATGTCACTGAACACATTAAAAGTCATGTTAAGTTTCTTTTGATAAAAGCAGATTTTTACATGTCTGCTAATCAATGTTGGATTTGATTATTTTCAGTAAGAACATTTGCTGAGTTTTCCCAGGTCTCAAAAAGTGAGGTCATTATAAATGTGTTAGAATACAAATACTACTGTGGCATGACCTTTTATCTCTTTTCTTCATCAGTGAATTACTCACCAAAGACTACACAGAAACATACTACCAAGAAGATGGGACTGAAGTCACCAGAACCCCAAATGACATTGTAAATGTTTGCATTCATCTGCAATTTCACTTCCGCCTTCAGATGTACAGTAGTTAGACTTGATGTGAAATAACAGACAACTGTGGTTTCTAAACCATGTGTTTTAGTGGTTTTAAAATGCTTCTAAGACCAAGTTCATCATCCTCATGTCTTTACCAGGATCACTGCTACTATCACGGGAGGATTGTCAACGACAGCAGGTCGTCTGCCAGCATCAGCACTTGTGATGGACTTAGGTGAGCCCCTCAAACCACCTCTAATTAACTTTACTTTTTAGAGTCATCAAAAACTTTAATACACGCTGGTCCAATATTCTATGTTTTCCATAATAAGACTTATTCACATCACAAACAAAATGAATGGAGATAAACTTACATACAGTGGGTTTATCAAAGTTTCTTCTGTTAAAAACAGCTGCCTTCTGCCTGGAAATGACAGTGGGCTGACAATCAAAACCTGTAAAGCTGTACGACACAAAACCAAAACAATGAGCTGAAAGGCGCTAAAAGCCTAAAAACTGCAGAGCTGAGAGAATTACATTATTGAGTGATAATTCTCTTTCCATTGTCAATACACAACATATTGATTCTAGCTGCTTTAAAATGCCACCAAATCATACTGACATATGTAAAGTTAGTTAGTTAGTTCCTCTCATATATTAGCATAGAACCAAATCACAGACACATCAAGTTCTCCAAAAAATAACTAAAAAAATAAATACATAAAAAAATCCAACCATCAGGATAAAAATATTCTGAATGATAAAACTGAGTTTCTCAGTTTCAAGTGCCTCTGTGACTTATAGCTAACAATGATGGCAGTCTGTCAGCTACTCGGCAAGGAAATACAGTCACAACTTAAAAATCTACTTGAAAGCACAAACTGTGGCTTGATTCACTATAGCTAACATCACTGACCATCGAAGAACATGAATAACTATAAAAATGAAAAGTAGACATGTATATTTAGATTTCATCTTTCATATTTCCAGCGTACTGTGTGTTTGTCAGATAGCTTACGGAGGAAAGACAGAAAAAAGTCTCAATGAGGTGTGACTAAACCAGCAGTGTATATAGAACTAAAAGAACTGGCCTGATCTGGATCTTGATTTAGGGGTTACTTCAGAACATCTGCCCAGAGGTACCTGATTGAGCCCCTGTCTGGCGATGACGAGGGGGATCACGCAGTGACGACTTTCAATGAGACGAACTTCACACCTGCGGTTTGTGGCGTCACCAACACCAGCTGGAGTGATGACCTTGAACCCCCAACCGGCCGCAGCCGCTCCAGATCAGCGGTAACATGAACATCCTGTACTGTTTTAGGTTGTCAGACTGTCCGATCTGACGTGATGCAGCTCTAACACATCATTCAACCTATACATGATCAAACTGGAAATTCAGTCTTAAGAGGACATTCAGTAAAATCTACCTTCCCTCTTTTGCCCTCCAGGGAAAGTCTATCGTCTACCAACAGAAATACATTGAGCTCTTCCTTGTTGCTGATAACCGTGAGGTAAGATGTAGTTTTGGCTACATATGGTGATTTAAATTAATATACATTAAAATAATGGAGAGTTGAAATAACAGTAATTATCATAAATATCTGGCTGATGTGCTTTTTGTAAATGATCGGCCTTGTCTCCTATAATGCTGGTAAGTGTCAGCTGCGGTCAGTGTCAGTGTTTGATCATATTTCATGTGAGCACTTTATGAATCAACCTCTGAGAAACAGGATGTGTCTCTGCTCTAACTAATATGGTGTTTCAGTATGTGAAGATGAAGCGAGATCGGACAGAGCTGAGAAAGAGGATATTTGAAATGGTCAACTTTGTCAACATGGTGAGTCGCTGCTTTCACAGTTTCAGGATAACGAAGGCACAAATGACACATAACCTCTGTCAGCTGGTTTTGAGTGTTTTGATGATGCCCAGCCTTATTTCCAGTTCTTGCAATTTATTTGCAGCAATAACCCTAAAAGTTTAGTCTTTCACTGTGTCATGGCGTCTTTCTGGTGATCCCCTCTTGGTGTTTTAGGCCTATAAACCCCTGAGGACCTTCGTTGCTCTGGTGGGGCTAGAGATCTGGAACAACAATGACTTGATCTCTGTGACCCCCCCGGCCGGGGCCAACCTGGACGCTTTCATGAAGTGGAGGAACTCTGAGTTGGTCAAGAAGAAGAAGCATGACAATGCACATCTCATCAGGTGTGAATAGCCTCTAGAAGTAGAAACAAGTAGCCTGGTGTTAAATGTGAGGAACTGCCTCTTATGTTGAGTGTTACAACCCTGCAGGCATCTAGGAATAAGGGAGGCAACAACTGCAGATGCGGTCTGCCAAACAAAGCTGTGTATTATTTAGTGGACCAGCAACTTAAAGGTACAAACATACAAGCTCTCTGCCCAACTATTTATACAGGACAGAGTTCAGTGAGGTGAGGAACAATGGGAATAGCTGTAGGTGGCACCAAATCATAAAACAAACAAAATAAGATCAACTTCCTTCCTGGCCCTGAGAGCTCAACGCACTGCAGCTTGACAAACGCACTGCACTGGCTGGGATGCACTTGTTCTTCAATGTCCAACTGTGACTTTTCAAGTTAAAAGCATTGAATAACAAGTGCATTCCACCCTGGTTCATCACTCAGGTTTTTTCTTTTTAAGTTATTTTTTGCTTTAATCCCGATAGAGAGAGTGAAAGAGACTGAGAGAGAGAGAGGGAGAGAGAGAGAGAGAGAGGGAGAGACAGAGAGAGAGAGAGAGAGAGAGAGAGAGAGAGAGAGAGAGGATGAAAGGGCCACGGGTCGGACTGCAGTGGGAATTACACCTTTATGGAAACATAATCCTCTCAGCACCACATGTAGTTCTGTTAATTGTGTTGAACACTAGGTTATGGGTAATTTGACATGTAAGATGAGTGCAGCCAGCCAGTGTATTCGTTTTGCATTAAAGAAAAAACACTAAGTAGAATTAACACCCTGCAGTTGTACACCTCCGCTAGCCAGCCACATTGCAGGAAGTATGGTCACAATCTCACAATCTCTCCTTCCTGAGTTACAGCTTTGAGTAATGGCCAGAGGTGTTTTTGCAGAACATTATGATGTCACAGCGAAGTTGACATTTGACCATTTGGATATCAATTGTCATCACTTCATCAGTAATTTGTGTTAAATTGTTTCATAATTACTGTATGAATTCTTGAGTTATGGCCAAAAATAAGTCTTCTGAGGTCACAGTGACCTTGACCTTTGACCTTTGACCATCTAATTATAATCAGTCCATCACTGAGTCCAAATGAACACTTTTACCAAATTTGAAGGGATTTTCTGAAGGCCTGTATGAGATATTACATTCATGAGAATGGGACTGATGGACAGACGGATGGACAGAGCTGAAAACATCCATCTGTGGTTGTCGCCATCAGAGAGAATTTAAGAAACCAAGCCTAATGCCCAGAATCCAAAACCACTGAAGTAATGCCTTGGTCATTTAACGATATCTTATGTCTAAAGGTCTCAGTTAACTAAGTTTCACAAAGTGACATATATCAGTTTGCAATAAGGAGAGAGGGAGAAAGATTTTGTTGCTTACATACTGACTCCTACTGGCACCGAGTCAGTATTCAAACATGAAGCTGACAGCTGAGGGATTAAAACGCAGTGATCTCTGTCTCAGCACTAGACTTTGTTAAATAAAAGGGCGTCTCGAGCTCTGGTTTCCTTCTTAAAACAAACAATGATGTCTTGTTTTGTCAGTTGAACCACTCTGAAGCATCGGTTCTTAACGTACCAGACGTTTTAGTTTCCTGCTTGTGTAACTTGAATGCATGGGCATATTGAAACATTACTGGCTTCCACATTAGGTTCAGTGTTACAAAAGGTGCATCAATGTTTCAAATTCGTATTTCAGGGAAGTAGATATGTCTCAATAAACTGAAAAACATGCAATTCACAGTTACTTTGGGCTCATCAGATCTGCCTCCCTAAACTGTACAAAGTCACAGGAAAGTCTCCTCCCCACACAAAACATTGTTTTTATAATTGGCACTGCTGGTTAACTATGCGACTTAAACTCTACAGTGCCAGTTTAGTTATTTGGTCAGTCATTGCGGAACCACATCATGCCTTTGTGAAACTGGTAAAGTTGAATTCCCATAAAATCAAGACAAATAAGAACAAAACGAGTAACCAAATAAAAGCCTCAGACTTGCTGATGCCAGCCATCCGGCCACATTTCCTGTGGATAGTGCCAGGTCTTTTGTTTTTTTCACAGTCAACACTAAGTTTTGAGTAGAATTAGAGAAGTAGATGGATGGATGGATGGATGCACAGCACAGACATGATGTGTAATATTCAAACTGTTCCTCATCTTGTCTTTCCTTGTCTTTCAGTGGTATTGACTTTGAAGGATCAACTGTGGGGCTGGCTTTCATTGGGACTCTTTGCACTGATAACTCTGTTGGGGTCGTACAGGTGAGGTGCTTCAGGTCGACACTAAGATTCGTTCTCATGTATCCTGCTTCACCACGGGGTTCAAATTTCTGATTTTGAGTGAAATGTCTGACCATTGAGATTATTTGCATGGTATTTGGTCCAGACATTCATGCTCCCCTGAGGATGAAGTGCAACTTAACTTTATATACTAGCACCATCATCAGGTCAAAATGAAGTTTAATTCGTCTAATACTCTGATTAATGACCAAATATCTGCAAAAACAGACATTCCCATCAGCCTCAGTTGTACTTTGGGGCTAAATAACAAAAGTTAACATGCAAACACACTACACTACTTGATGTCATTGTAATAATCGTGTCAGTCAGAGCTGCTAGCACGGATGTAGTCTTGATATTCTATGAGTAATGGACAGAGACGGCCGATAGCTGAAGCAGATCTGTGTCTCTGTTGTCAGTACATGTAACTTTCTCTGCCTCTGCAAATTTATTTTACTGTAAGAAAAAAATCAAATATTAATAATCCACTCTTTAAAATGTCATAATTTTGAGTTCCCCATTATTATCAAGCGTAAGTAAAATGTCAGACCCTTTGTGATGCATTATTTTAAAGCAAAAGTGTCACCTTTTTCACATGGGGATAAGAAACTCCTCCACTGTAGTGCAGCACACATCTAGACTGCCATGGGAATAAAGGAACTCTGTCAGTACAGCCAAAAAAGCCTCAACATTACTGCAGCCAGAAAATTGCTAAACAAAACAGACTGAGGAAACAGATATGTTTTATGATGTGTCAGCTGGCTAACCTTGGTGTGTGTTTCGTTTAAAAGGTTGTAAAATGCTGATAAAAGTGATTAATCTGAGTTCCACTCGCATAACTGCTGGTCTGTTACCTCTCAGGATCACAATGACCGGGCCATTGCTGTGGGAGCTACACTGGCTCATGAGATGGGCCACAACCTGGGCATGGACCACGACGACTCCAGTGCCTGTGCTTGTTCTGGGGATAGCTGCATCATGGCTGCAGCCCTCAGGTAAGAAAATCATTTGAGAATCTTTATCAGATTCTGATTCTGATGTTGATTGAAAGACTTTCTTGTTTAACAAGCCTGTAATGACAAAGTATTTAGTAGCACGCTCTTCATCTCTGCCTGAGGCTACATTAGCTGCTATAACATACTCGAATCTCCATCAGAACTGTCAGTGGTCTAGTGGCATTGTGGGTAAAGTAGTGACCATGTTTTAACCAGGAAGGAAAATTTGTGGAATAAGAAAGTGACATTTCTGGTTCTGCTGCATCAGTTTTGATTCTTTTTTTTTTATTGCCCTCTGTAGGTGCAACACTAAATCAAAGGAGTACTTTTTTAGACATTTTGATGTCCCTCAGTCGGAAAAGTCCAGGTGTAAATAATAAAAGGATAATAAAAGAATTTAGGGTCCTTCTGTTGCACATTCTGGCTGAGTTTCACACTGTCGAGACTTAGAGGGACATTTTGATGGTGGAGCCATTAATGCTGTTAATCTAAGTACTTAGATCTGTGCTTTCCCCACTAATACAAGTCAAAATGTCTGCTGTGAAAAAGGCCTATAGAAAAAGATCCAATCAAAACCATTTTCTGGGAAGTGGAGGCTGACAAGGCGTCACTGCGTTCAGAAAACGTCCAATTGTGGATCAAAGACGGTGACTGTGGCATTAACAAGGACTCTTGTGTTGTTTTTCCTCAGCTGGAACATCCCTCGGACCTTCAGTAGCTGCAGCAGCAGCAACTATGAAAGATACCTGACGAGCCGCAGCCCCAGCTGTCTGCTGGACAAACCGGACTACAGGAGCTTGGAGACTCCTGCAGTCTGCGGGAACGGCTTCGTGGAGAAAGGAGAGCAGTGTGACTGTGGCACTGTGGAGGTGAAGAAAACACACAAGCACTCATTCAAGCATCATATGATTTTATCTTATTGCACTGACAGTGAAGTATCTGCATCAAGGCCATTGTTTTCTGAGCATCAGACAGACCTTGCTCCATCTTTTAAAGATCTCCCCGCTCATAACCTTATTATATTTGTCTGATCGTGACTGTTTCAGGGGAATGACGCTGCCTGACATGCACCAACACATTTAAGAAAAGAAAATCAGAGCCAGTCTTCTTCTAAAAGTGACTGAAGGCAGATACATTAATGTGAAGTAACACGTGTACTGATACAAAATCTTTTGGTTAGTAGGCTACATTAGTCACAGGTGTATCTACAGTTTACAAACCCTAATTTCCACCTTAACATCAGTTCAGCATAATAGCAAAGTTGTAATTTTCATTGAGAAGTACATTCCAAAGCGATGCGCTGTGAATCTGTTCGGACCTGTTTTTATCCTCTGCTGGTTTTCAGCCGAAAAATAAACTCTTCTTTTTCAGCAGGTTATTAATGACAGGGAAACACAAACACGTAGAACTATGTAAATCCATGGAACATTACTGATGGGACCATAACACAGGGAAGTTACACATCATGACAGGAGTAATTAAATCAATAACAGCCTAATGGCTTCTGTGTTGTTGTTACAGGAGTGCACCAACCCATGTTGCAACGCCACCACCTGCGCTCTGACAGAGGGATCAGAGTGTGGTTACGGCGAGTGCTGTGAGGACTGTAAGGTGAGTAAATGTGAATTAATAAATGAAAGAAATGGCTTTTATTCCCTTTGCTTTTACATCGTGGTGTTTGAGCTGCCACAGCCCCCTGGTGGGCATTTGAGATATTACAAATATTTGACCTTGCTCCATTTTTTAAAGATCTCCCCGCTCAAAAATTAGTTGCGCTTATTTGTATTTGACTTGGGTGTTTGAGCTTCACTGTGCAGAATGAGGTTTTTGCAGAGTTTGACATTGGAAGACAGTTTTCACATTCACCTGTGCGAAACCTTAAATCTGAGTTCGAGACACGAACATACTGAAGCATGATTTTTGCAACAGCACAACTGGTATGGAAACCAATCATGGTCCGATATGCAACTTACAAATCAAAAGGCATCCAGGGTTGGATGGTGGGTCCAGGTGGGCTGGGCTGGAGGCGCTGGTTTCGCTGTGATGTTGCAAAATTACGAAAGTTCTGACAGCTGGTTTTAAGGCTCAGTTTCTGAATACAGGCTGTGTGCATTTCTCTGTGTGAGTGTTTTGATACTTTCACACTATTACACACACATACACCTGCTTTCTAATAAAAGTGTGAATTTTCCAATGAGGCAAAAGGAGTATTCTTTGTATATTGTTCTTTATTTCTGGCATTTGGGAACGTTTATACTAAATTTTTTTTGTAAAATTTTATTAGTCCTTTACCAGAACTACTGCTGCTCTGTATCTGCTGTCACCATAGCAACTTAAAAGATGATGTCAGTATTGTTCCCACCCAAAGTGGCCAAAGTGTTAGTTAAAGGGAAGCAACTTCTAAATCTAAAACAAAAACTAGTGTAAGTGTAATTCCAAAAAGATTTACCCGACAGACACGTGACGCTATTTAATATCGCAGAAACTTAAAAGATTAGTTAACCATGTAAAACAAGACTGCAGGTGCGTTTGTCCACCACCACCACAACAGCTAAAGCAAGGCATGGTCGTTAATGTGGCACGATTAATGCACTGAGGCAGTTTGAGCACACCTGTAAAGCATCACATACATAAGTAAAGTAATCTATGACATGATGTCATGTGATTGACTGTGACTCCCACCTCCACACAGATCTCCTCTCGCTCCAGGGAGTGCCGCAGTAAGCAGGACGACTGCGATCTGGCAGAGTACTGCGACGGGACGAGCTCCGTCTGTCCTGAGGATATGTTCGCTGTGAATGGCCTCCCATGTGATAAAGGCCTGGGATACTGCTACAACGGCCAGTGTCCGCAGAGGTCAGACCAGTGTGTCAGGCTGTATGGATCAAGTGAGTGTCCTTTTTCTTCCATGAATTTTTTTTATTTATTTTTTTTTAATTTTAAATAGTTTATTCTGTCTTCTAAAAATCCCTCCTTGTCATCAGGTGCTATAGAGGCGCAGTCGTACTGTTATAACTATAACACCAGAGGAACCTACTACGCCTTCTGCTCACGTCCGTCAAACGACAAATACGTCCCCTGCCAGCGAGAGTGAGTCTCAGCCAAAGTCAGCCAGAGTTTGATAGTTACTCTGTAAAGGCCCTAACTTATATTCTTGTTAGTTTAATGTGCACACTCACCAAATTAAAGTGTCTGCATTAGAATAAATGTTTATGTTTCTGCAGAATAAGTCCGAATGTTGGCTCTTCACATTCTGACTCTCTCTCTCTCCTCTGCAGAGACATCCTTTGTGGGAAGCTCTTCTGCCACAACGGTAATGAAAACCCAAACTACGGCCGCATGGTGAAGGTCAATGACTGCAAGGCAGCTTTTTTTGGAGAATACACTAAAGACTTCGGCCAGGTGGACACTGGGACTATATGTGGGTTGGAAAAGGTAATAAGCTGTGTTACTCATTCTGTGAATGTGTTTCACTGTGATCATTGCATCAACTCGAAATCCACTTGTTCAAAACTTACAAACCGATGTGTGTGGAGCTCATTAAATGTCATTGACTGTCCTGTTTTTTTTTTTTTTCCAAGGTGTGCAGCCAGAATCAGTGTGTGGATCTTCACACAGCGTACAGAAACACAAACTGTTCTTCCAAATGCCAAGGCAATGCTGTAAGTACACACCAACACCGCTCAGAGTTCAGTTCGGTTCAGTTTACTTTAGTTTAGTTTGGATGTTTATAATACTGCAGCAGATAAGTCTGCATATGACAGGCATTGTGCATTTTATGACTGAAGAATGAAGCTTTCTCCAGTGTTTCTATAAACAATGAAGTTTATTTTCAGACGTGGAGGCATTTTAGATTTCAGAGAGGGTGACCCAATTTCTGCCTGTCAAATTTAATTGTCTTTTCACTTTTTCAAGGCGGTATACATCACTTAAGTTTTATTTTACATTCTTTTTATACATAGATTGCACAGAACTGCTGTATGAAGAGCTCCTCTCTCTTGTTATACCCAAATATGATAGACTTGAAAATGGAATGCTGAGGTCAATGAACTTTCAAGGTTTACCACAGGTCAGATATAAATTGCCTCCGTGTTTGAAATAAAGCCTTGGCGTATGTAGATTATATGCTGAAACGTTCATGCTTAAGTCATAAAATGCACAATTGGTTTGCATGTCTGCCGCACTATGATGGCAATCATCTCCTTTGTGTTCCTCAGGTGTGCAACCACAGAAGCGAGTGTCAGTGTGAACCTGGGTGGATGCCTCCTTACTGCACTTCAAAGGATGGAGCTTTCAATTCTCTTTCTACTGGTACCTAGAATTGTTATATACTCTCTCTGCCCCATCTTATGATGAATACTGAATTTGAACCACTGATGTTGCACCGCATCCAAACAAAACCGATGTTTGTTCCATCTCTGCAGGAACAGCTGTCGCCATCTCACTGACAGTTATACTAGTGGTTGTCGGGATCATCGCCGGTGTGGTATGGTTGATGTGGAAGAAACGACAAAGTCCCATGTTGTCAACGTAAGTAATGTTCACCCTGTTTGCAGGTCTTGGAGTGGCGATGTCACTGTAAACTCCAGCAGAGTAAATCTTTCTTTCTACCGCAGAGCGCACACCCAGAGGAAGCCGGCGGCGGTGAACAGGCCGGCTCCTGGTCCGCCCAGGCCGGCGCCACAGGTAATGTGTGGGAATGTTACTGTGTTGAGTTGGGATATAACAGATAACAATATCACTGCAAGTCCTAACAATCCCTGAAATTTCAGATTGGAAGGCCCAAGCCCAAAGGACCTCCACCTCCACCACCTCCAGCAGGGAACAGACCTAAACCCCCGAGCCAGAACTACATAGCTGCACGCCAGGTAACTGTGATTACACACAGTTTGTGGGCTTCTGCTACTGTGTTCAACACCACAAGTGTGACGTGATTCAATCAAACTATTCCAACATTAGATAATGCCGTTCAAAGTGTCAACAACCAGGACGCCTAGAAATGTTGATTCTAGTGTGTTTCTGCAAAAACTTGGATTGTGGAAGGTGAGGAGTGAGATGAAAATTCAATGTACAGCGATGCTCATCTCTCTCCTTGTGTAGAAACATTTATCAAAACCACAGAAGAAGAGCACAATCAGGAGCATAAATTTTGTATTTCTCTTGTTGCCAACATCCCTCATCTGATTGGATGATAAGACTTAAACTTAAATTATTCAGATACAAACCTGTGATAAAAGACATGAAAATATAAGAACTGGGTGTAAAACATAACTTTTCCTTTAGGTTTCAACACTCTCATTTATATTTTGTAATACATTTCTTGTCCTGTAGGCTCTGAAGCCAACACCTCTACCAATGGTCTGATACCTATAAGTAAACCTGGAGAGACTCACCTCTGTCCACTGTCCCCAGCAAGAGGCAACTGGCAAGTTTCTATGAAAGGCTTCCTGTCCTGTTTCCTCTGCAGCTTCCTCACTGCAGCGCTGTGTGAAGAACTCGGTGTGTCTGTACCTGCAGACTGTCGGTGGGACAAACTGGACGCTAAATCATTACTATGGCATGCCACTGTGGACTTGTTATTGCTGGATGTACTTATTGTTTTTAAGGCACTTTTTTATGCTTAGGGTGAGAGTTAGTGCAGGGAGGAAACAGCTCTGACCCTGAATTCGAGCCATATCATTTTATACATGTTCTTTTATTTGTAACAGGGATGGTATAGATTATTGCACAAGACTGGATTTATTTGTCAAACTGTATTCAGCAGCTGCAGAAGTTTCATATTTTATGTTGCTTGTTTTAAAAAATGTTTTGAATGAATTGTTTTGACAGACTTTGACGTGATGGTCTAAAATTTCTGGTCCATTTCTGGTTATGTAATAGAAATGCTAACTTAGATGACAGTCAGAAACACTGATTACCCAGCCACTCCAAAGCTTTTATAGCATGCTACCTGCAGCATTTTTAGTCCAATCTCAAGCAAGTTTTTCATTGAAAATGTAAAATGAGGAAATTAAGGGGTGAGTAGGAAAATGTAGGTGATTTTTAGTCGTGTGTTCGTAATTTGCATTTTCATGGAGCATTTTGAAAGTTGGAAAGTTCAAAATACTTAGAGCTGTGTCTCTGCTGAGCGCCCACAGACCCTCCTGTGAATGTTTATTAAAAACAGGCCCAATTAAGTTTATATTCGCTAAGTTAGTCATCATGACTCGTGTGTTGTGTTGTGAGGGGGTTTCACTCACTGTAGGTTGGGTTGTTTCTCTTTGTCATCTCTAATTTGGTTTACATAAATAGATTTTTTTACGATGAACCTTTGTTATGCTGCTGCTTCTCTAAAAGGAGTTCACTGTGTGAACATGTACATAACGTGAAAAACATTATATGAGCTAAATATCCAGGTTTCAGATTTAGTACTCAGTGAAAATATGATGGTGTTTTTCTGTGCTGCAAGGCTAAAGCAGCTGAAATGTTGTAGCATTACTAACCACAATCTTGTGAACAGTGACAGGACAACAAGCAGCCAGATATCATATTATTATAAATGTTCCAGTTAAACAAATATCTGAAAACAACATGTTCTTGTGTTGTGTGAAAGGATCCAGGTGGTAATAATCTTGATGTTAGAAAGCCTATGACTGAATAAATATCACTGTGCTCAGTTTTGGATGTGTCATTGAAAAAGTTTGTAAATGATGAGTCAATGTAAATTAATACTGAGGAATAAATGTGTATTTTATACAAATGCTGCAAATGGATTGTGTGGAAAAAAAGACAAACTGTTGATGCTAGACGTGAAAACCACTTATCTCAAAGCTGCATCTTTTTTTTTTTTTTTTTTTTAATATATATATTTTGGCCTCTTGGGGGCAGCAGAACAAGCTGTAAACACAACATTAACATTGCAGTATTATCACTTTTATAAAGAAGTCACAAAATTCAGAGAACTTTGGAGCCACTAAAATCCTGAATTTCCTGATGCAAATTTAAGTGAAATAACAAGAAACAACATCCAAGATGAGTCCAAAAAAGAAGGAAAAGGGGGGGACACACTGTATTTGAATTTTATTATTTTCTTTCAAGTGCTACAGCTACGTAAAAGATTTCATGGCCTCGCCTGACAAGTACGGTACAGTTGTTTTCACCCCTTTTTTACAGCTATTTTAAGATCATTGATGAACAATTTTTTTTTACATTTTGCAAAATGTGTATAGGACCTGACAGGAGGTCAGTATATTGTACGGCTCAGCCAATGAAGCCTTACCTTTAAAACAATTTTTAGCATCACAGTTATGAATGTAAACCGAAATATTTAGGAAGGTTTCCCACAATTTACTGAACGTAACGGCAAACAGTGATAATTTGGAAATCTTTAAGGATGTCATGTTAATATTGCTGACACAGTCTTTAATAATGTGTGATTGAAAGTCTCTTGGACTGACTCTGGTCACCATCCACACATACATACACACACACATATATGGATCTTGACATGTGTGGCCAAGGTGGCATGGCACATGAGCACAATCGCCTAACATTTAAAAAAAAACAAAAAAAACAAAAAAAAAAGGAGTAAATTCAAAAGAGAATAGCAAATCTTAAAGCTTATTTTCCCTCCTTTCTGAATTGACAAAAGACAACAGAGTTACAGTCAGGTGTGTCGAAGCACCAGTTGAGTTGGTTTTATGTCCTAGAAGAAGAAAAAGAAGAAGTGGGTCTTAAAGGGTTGGGAGTGCCTGTGAGGAGGAGTGGAGGTGTTCAGACCAGAGGAGAGCTTGAATGCCTGAATAAAACAATCACACACACCAGCAACCTCAGCGAGTGTTACTGGTCCCCATCTTGGTTTGACCACGGGCTGTAAAAAAAATACATTGTATATATGAGTCAGCCATGGTTGAGATGATTACAGTACTGTTAGGCCTTGACAGACAGCTGTTAGTGTGGTGGCGGTACCTTTTATAGTATCATCCCCGCCGAGGGGAATGACTCAGTCCATTGTGTCTGGGTGCAGCATCGTCAAAGTGCTGTCACTTCACCGAATGTCAAATGTTTCCCTTATGTGATACGCATGGTAATTACAATTCAAAAAAAAACATCTGCTCACTGTGTCATCAACAGTAGATGGAGACACTAATACAGCTTTAGAAACAAAAGGAAAGCCCCGAAAGCACAACCCTTTTTTTTTTTTTTTTTTTTTTTTAAGTGTCTGACAATAAAACATCAAATCAAACTGCCATAATTCTGTTAAATACGGTGAAATTTCTTAAGCGATAATGAACATCAGTTTATTCCGAGGACACTACGTCCAGCAGTTCCTCTGCTCTGTAAGCAAATATGTCCTCTTTAGTCCAAATAGATGAAAATGTGTCCTTTCGTGTCAGTTGGTTTCTCGTGCTGTAATCTTCACAACCTCCAAGAGAGATCAGATTCACTTCAGTGCTCGAGAAGAATAAGAATAATAATAATAATAATAATAAGAAGAAGTGCTTCCAACCAGGATGTGGAGTATTGATGTTGTGGTTATGGAGTAAGACATGCTGTACTGTATATCCCTTTTTTTTTCTTTTTTTTTTTTTGGTTGAGCGGAGCGAGAACATCCTAGCTGCCATCAAGTGAATACAAGTCATACCAGCACAGGAGCAGCCAGCAACAGCAACTATCATTGCACACAAAGCATTAATCCTTCACTTTAACAGCTTCATTCACAAATGATAATACAGGAAGAAGTTTTTCTTGATGTTACTTTGGAAGTGAAAACACTGAACAAAAAAGAAAAAATCTATTGAGCATCTTTGGGGATTCATCAAAGTTTTGTGGAAAATTTATAAATATGATTACAAGTCTTCATTAAATTTCTGATTTAAGTATAAAATATTAAATTGTAGTAATTGTTCTTACATAATTTACTTCCTTATTTTTTTCACCTTTCAATACATATATAATTTATCTGTCAACTGACACACACATATAAGCAAACACTGTACTGTAATGTAGAACCTCAAGCGCCTAAAATATCTTGACAAGACTCTTGCAAGATCCAAATGAGGCTGTTGAGGCCACAGTAATTATACTTCAAATTTTCCCTTAACAAACACGTGGTGCGCACAATAAAAAAAAAAAAAAAAAAAAAAAACTCAAAGTGACTAAAACTCCTGGATAAAAGGGATTCATCTATCTGAGCTCAAATTTATAAAACTTTTCATACTTTTGACATGTATAAGTTAGGACTTCAGTGTACAGGATACATTTGAACAAAATGTCTTCATTGATTGATTGTTACTATTACACAATATATCTAATATAATTAATCTTTAATAAATAAGATCAGATTTTTGTCCAGATAACATATCGTATCATATGTTTGTCTTTGTTCAGCAGCTGGACGTGTTTTCCCAGCGCTGTGGCCTCCTTGTGTTTTTATTATCTACTGATGTGTCCGCTTCCTTTGCCCCGCCCGACTGCGGCCGAGCAGAAGATGGATACGCAGTTTCAGTAGAGCCGACAGATGGAGAGAGAGGGACGGAGAGAGAGAGAGAAAGAGAGAGGGTGGGGGCTATGAGTCAGGGGTTTGTGGGCTGTGTGAAGATGGGAGGGTGGCGTTTCTATCCAGTGCCGTTCTTGTTGGGGGTGTTAGTGTTGATCGTGGTGCCGTCTGGCTGCTGGCCGTCTTTGCGAGGCGGCATCCTCTCGTTTATCCTGTCCAGGCCGCGCGCCTCCTCGAAGTTACGAATCTTCCTCGTAGGAGAGAAACCTTGAATGGCTGAAGCGAAGAAGAGACAAAATTACCAGAAGCCGGAAACACTTGAACGTCCCTACTCATGTTACTGCACATGTCTGCTGTAAAACACATTCTTTAGCTTTTTCTACAGTCCAGATCAAACTGGATTCTTTGTGGAGTTTCATTTGATAAGCACAAAACAACAATATCAGCCTAGCACAGTACGGATGATCAGTGAATACAACACATGCACAGGTAAACAATGACTTCTAGAGTTCACACACCAGTGGGACAAGCTACAACAAGAACACCTCACACTTTGTAAGACTTACGGTAACGTCCCGAAACAGCCAAGGAAACCAGACAGAAACGTGTGCAAACGAAAAGCAAATTTGTAAAGACTGTTCAAACACACTCTTCAGTCATTTACATTATCAGGTTAAACAGAGAATGAACACTCTGAGGGGAAGGTTTTAGAGGTGGAGTTACAGCCACACAAACAAGGTTCTACAGGGTTCTCTTGCACAACCAGATATCTGTAATAATTAAGCACCTGTGCTCACTTGAGTTAACTGCACTTTGAGTACGTGATCCCCAACCAGGAGAAGTTAAACCCCATGGGGTACTTCTGCAGTTACAAGGGAATACATAGTGAAGTGAAGTAATAACAGAAATTATGATTTGATCAGAGAAATATATCCACAATGGATACAAATAAGCCTTATACTGATCTATGGTAAATTTACTGTCACAAAAACCAGTAAGCTAGCAGCTATGCTGATGGCACAGAACCCTACAGCTATGTGAGGCGACTCAGTGTGCATGGAAACTAGTTAGCAAGTGAACATAGATGTCTAAATAGTTGAGACAGTTAGCTTACGTAATGGATATATGGTTGGAATAGTTAGATAAAGGCATATAAGTAATTTATACAATGTAGAAAATCATTAAAAATAATGACAAAATATTCTAAATAATTAGCCAAAGGAAATGGTTAAACAGCTGAAATAATTACCTATAATTAATGCTTAACTAAATGTAATGGAGTAAGTAATGGCTAAACAGTTCAAATAATGTTAAAATAATAGAGTTGAAATATCAACAAGTAATGAATAAGTAAAAGTTGAAATAATGAACTAAAAGTGATGGACAAAGCGCTAGAATGCTTCTTGACAAAACCAACCTAAACACTGACTATTCAGTGGTATGAAAAAATGTTGTTGGTATGAAAATATCCACTGTTATGTAGTGTTCCTTAACATCTACTTTGAATTGAACTGAAATCAGCACATTTGGATCATGATGGATCGAGTCTGTGACGGAGTATTTGAGCTCATATGACAGGAATGTGGCAGAACATCAGACAAAAAGAGCCTCCTCGCTCAGTTTGTGATGTTTCCTGCATTACACCACAATGGCTAAAACTGTTACATTTATAATGTTTCATAAAAAGACAGACAGTGTAGCTGCAGCCAAATGGTGTAACAGGATTAGCTTCTGAAAATATCCCAGGCAGGGATGTCCCTGGTCTTATCTTAGCCAGGTCTTAGCAGGCTTTTCTATGTGTGGGGAGCCACACTTGGCAAGACAAGCCTCTGTGACCACAGCCACTTGCTTCTTGTCAACAAGGGACAAGTCAGCTCCTAAATCTGATATACATAACTAACCCCTTTTGTAGCATGGGCTTCACTTTTGACACCAAAAAGCCTGATTCACGTGAGGCTGGTGAAAATAATTTAGTTTAAAAGTACATTTTTCATATACCATCTCATATAACTAGTAATTATCGTTGTACTAGTTGTCGTCTTATGTAAGCTTCTTTTCAGTTCCTGTCATGTGATTCTGTTACTGATTAACAACCATCAACCTGTAAATGTAAAGTGTTGCATAAACTATTTCACAATGACAGAACCAATGTGATCCAACAGATACTGATAATGCAAAAGCAACCCACACTCAAATAGTTTTACGATAATACAATAACCAGTGATATAAACACAGTGAGGAGAGTAAAAGAACATTTAATTTAAAGAAAAAAATTTAAGGGTGGGGCTGTTTAAAGGGTGAACAACACACACACACAAAACAAAGACATGAGAGTAGAGCCACACAGCCATGCGTACCTTTTGCTTTAGCTGCCTCAATCGTAGCTATGTTAATAAGAATTGAGGAAGGGGGAAAAAAAAAAAAATGAGTCATCAAAGGCAGCCAGAGACAGCAAACACAACAGTAATGTCAAACTGTAAAGGCTGGTGCAAGAAACAGTCGAAACAGATGGCAGAATATAGGTCAGCACTCAGGGCACAGGCATTATAGAAGCAAAATTTCTCAGCAGCTGTAAAAAAAAAAAAAAAAAAAAAAAAAAAACGTCATCAAAACAATAAAGTTAATGAGTGGGTGGGCGGGAAGGTTAGAGAGGAGAAGCCTGCTGGAGATTTAAGCTGGTGTTGGTGTTAAAGGGTCATGAGGACTTAAGTGTGGAGAGCTGAGGGGGGATTTGGCTGAGAACTAAGAGTCTAAGACCCGGGCCCAGATGCACAACAACGACCCGGCAGGACGACGCAGTTGTACAGTGCAGCCTCACATGAAGGAAAGTGCAGGCATTATTCTTAATGACTTCAGGCATGATTATTTAATTGGCACACACCAATTTTTTGTTTTTCAATTAATGCAGTTCACTTCTGAAAGGCAGCGATAGAAGAGTAAAATATTTATTTATAATTGAATTCCAGTGTTTTCTTGAGGCAACTGTATATAATCTTCAACCAATCTTCATCCAAAATGAGAAAAATGTCATGACCGCGAATTTAAAAATACTCAGTGGTGATTTTTTTACATGATTAATATTTCTCCTTTAAAAAGTATGTATTCAAATATGAGGAGATCCGAAATGCCAAGCAGCCATATTCACTTCTTATTGAAGCTGCATAAAATATTTGAATATTTGAATCTGTAAATGAAGACAATCATCTGAGAATGAAATATAATTTCTCAAAGAAATGATTACGTATTTAAGATGAAAGAGAGCTGCGTTAAGATCGCAGCCTACAGGTGCAAAATTGTAGCCGCAGCTAGTTTTCCCCTTCAGCTCTGCATCATGAGGCGTTTTGTCATTGGTGACACTTTAGGAAAATATTTCTAGCCGCTTCAAAGCCTCTTCCGAATCTTTAATGTCCTCAGACAAGGATTAACTTGTGGACTGGGTGCGTTCAAAGATGTATGAGCAGCACACCACCTAAAATGTCAGCTGTAGTACAGTAGTGTCAAAAACTGCAGCTGGGGCTGAGAAAAACAAAGTGAACAGTCAAGAAGGATGGACAAAAATACACAATGACTTGCCCCTGCCTTTGTTTGAGCTGGCCCGGCTGATCTGAGAACTGTGGCTAGGGGAGCGGACACGGAACATGACATTCTCCAAAAGGTCACAACATGTGGTTTCTCCTTCGATTGCTCCGCAGCTTCTGTAAGCCTCCAGTGTGGCAAAGCGTGACTCGCAGCATGTCCTCTGGCGGGCGAGGCCAGGCGCTGACCTTTAGATCAGAGGGTCAGTGCCCACTTTCAGGTGACAGGCCGACCTCCCCAACCAGCCAGCCCAACAGCTCAGCCTGAAAACTTTCTGCTGCATAGAGGGTGGGCTCCAGTCAAAGTCCAGCCAGTGCTTCCTGTGGTGGGCATGTCACCACTGATCTATAACCCTTCAAAGGGACAGGCAGGACAGGGAGGCTGGTCTCCCCTCACTGGAGGTCAGGATTGACAGATTTAGCTCCACCATCACGGATGGAGCAACCGATATTTGGTGACAATTAAAGGGAGTTCACTGTGCAAACAAAGCACGCTATTCCAGCCAAGTAAAAGAGACCAGAAAGAACAATAGCCTAATGTCCTGCACCAAACTGGTTACACTTCACATCAGTGATGACAGATAGAGAATCTGTTGCTGTATTACATCAGGAAGTCTTGGAGGAGAAACTTTGATCTCTGCTTCTTTTGGAATTGGATTTGTCTCTGTGTTTTTAACCCTGAAGAGTCGAGAGTCACATAAGGAGAACTTATAACTTAACAACTCATTGACTGCAAAAGATATGAAAGATATGAGCATGTCCTGTTATCAAACTGTAGCTGCACCAAAATACATTGAGATTTTTTGCAGGAATAAGAACAAATCTGTTAATTGTTATTTTGCTTTACACAATCGTAAAGGGTTTGACTATGAATTTTTTTTTTTGAAGTACAGTGATATTGACCTGTACTCTTCTACCATAAGCATTACTGAATATATCCACCACTCTTTAGCTTCTGTTCAAAGGATCAACATTTTTTGAAATACACTTATTTGCTCTATTATACAGAGTAAGATGAGAAAAAACAAAGCCTAAGTTTGTTTGGAAAACATGAGCTGGAGCTATTAGCTGGTTAGCTTAGCTTAGCATAGCATAGCATACAGACTAAAAACAGGGGGAACCAGCTGGCCTGGCAAACAAAATCCACCTGCAAGCTGGGAGCAGCTGTGAGGCAATCAGAAGAGACTTCAGAAAGTTACTGTTTCCAGCCAAGACAATGGAAAATGGAAAACTGTAGTTTTAACACTTTGCTTTTCGTACTGATTACACAGATGAGATGTAATGTGTTCATGAGCTTTAGAGATGCTTGTTGGTGAATTTTGTTGCCTTTGGACGGAGCCAAGCTGTTTCCAGTCTCTATCCTAACCTAAGCAGCTGCTGGCTCCAGGTCCATATTTGCTGTACAGACATGAGAGTGGCATCAATCAGCTCTCAGCTCTATGACTGTACACTGCCTGCAAATTGCAACCGTGTTTGCAAGGCAGCGGGTATGTCTAACGCAGGAAAAAGTGTTATATATAGCGTCACTGCTTTGCAGTTACTGAGCATCATGTGTATTTTCCTGTACTGATGTGCTTGTGGAGCAGTAGACCATGTAACACAGCCACATGTCATGAAGAAATGAAAAGATTTGCCCACAATAAATGCTCTGAGTTTAAAAAAAGAAACACACACTTGGTGACAGAGGGTACGGAAACATCCCTACAGGTGCAGGTTGTGTCAAAATGGTATATAGCGAGGAGGAATGAAAGAACAGGGTTATTGAATATGAAACACACTTACCGGTCTGTAAGGTCTGCTTCCCCCCTGACAACACTCCCATTGGAAGAGTTCCAGTCGGAGTCAGGCCTTTGAGTGTTAACACACTCTCACTTTCCTCCCTAGCGCACAAACAAAACACAGGCACAGAGAGAACACACACACACACACACACACACAAACACAAACACACACACAGATTACATTTCAGCTTGCAGGCCGATAGACACCTGGTGGTTATGAGGCTGCTCTGTCACCAAGAGGTCTTAAGTTCACTCATCACTCGATACCTAACCTGTGTCCACTCACTCCCTGCTTGACGGAGTGAAAGACTGTCAGCTCTAAATGCCAAATCGTTAACATTTGTCCTGGTTCTGTAAAGTGGGTCACCGATGACTTGTGTCAATTTTAGCAGCTGAAGCAACATTTCTAAGGATTGGTTACCAGTGGTCAGATTTATGTCAAAGGACTTTTATATTAACACATTTGAATTTCCATATTATTTATTTATTCTCTCCAACTGAATCAAAAGAAACAAGGGTTAAAAACTGAAATGAGACTTTTAAAATGCATCTAAACATCTACATTTCACATTGTAAACATCCTGCAAAGCAATGAGTTCATTTTAGAAGAAAGTCAAACTAGTTAAGAATTTATGAAAACATGTGTCTGACCATATTACATCTGGATTTTTCTTTTTTTTTTTTTTTTAAATGCATCTGTGTCTGAAACACCATTTTAAGCCATTGACCCATATGCTTTGGTGTGAACGACAGGCTGCTCTACATCTTGTCCACTTGCGGCAGTGTGACAAGCTCACAGCAGCAGCATTAATCTGGAATAATGCCTAATGTCATTATACAGTCTAGGTGCGTCGTGACTCATCCCATGCCAGCTCATTAATCCTAGCAGGGCAACATTGTGTTTTCAAACACAACTTCATTGTGCACTCAACTGACTCCATTCATTTCACTAACACTCCAGCCTCTTCCTGGCCCTGTGGTGACCTGCGATTCAATTTGCTGATTTTGACCCCCAGGCCACTGAGCTCATTGTGATCCCTATATACATGTCCAGTAGAAGAAGAAGAGTCTTATTGTAAGAAAGGAAGAGGAACATCAAAAGGAGAGTACTGATGACAGGGTCAGACCTGAGGACTGAGAAGACTCGGGCCATTTTCCCCACAGCACGAATCTTGTTTCGGATGACTTCCTTACGCATCGCTGAGGTGCCACCTGGAAATAGTCCAGAATGTGGGGTTAACACCAAGTTCACTGCCGAGAGTACGCAATACTATTGTTTCCATCCTCTGCTGCTGGTTTTCTCAGCATTTACTCAAAATGAACAATACGTTATAGAAAAGACTTGAGGGAAGGAAAAGGATGAAGGATGATACATTAGAGAGATGGGCTGAGGGTTTAATGGTGTGTTTCAAAGCATGGCGGCTATTCAGAACTCCCTCATCAACATCAGACATGTGGGACATAGACTGAATTATGATGAAGTGCTGCGTATAAATCACCTCCCGGCGTTCTATGTCAATTAAGTCTGTGTCAGGACTCATTTACAGTTCACCTAATTTAAGAAGTAAACTGAAAAAGCAGAGAGAACAAAAGCAGAGAGGATTCTGGAGAAAATCTACAACCCAAGCAGATGTGCAGACCAACTAGCCAATAACATATATTCTGTGCTGATTTACATCTTTAAATTTCAATAGTGTGAATAATTCCACACCTCCAGGATGGCAATATCAAAGAAACAGTATGCTTAGTATGTACACTGTACACCGAGACTCCAGACCTGAACCTACGCATTAATAACAACAAAGGTATTCACGCTAACTTTTGTAAAATCAAATCAGAATGCCACATTAAAATTACGAATTTCATTCAAACAGCAGGCACAGTGCTTAGTGCCAAGCAGTACAAAACAATAGGATTAACAACAGCCTGTACATATACCAAAATCAAGAGGGTGATCTCTCCTTACCTTCATATAGGTCATCTACCTCTGACATGAGCTCATCGTCAGAGCAGATGTTCAGTACATTCACCAGCATCTCCGTCACTGTGGAGAGAGAGAAGACACTTCAAGAATTCAGACTGGTGCCAAACCCATGTTTGAGGCAGGGTTTATATGACATTACATGACCTCCATTTAGAGATTTTCATAACAGGAGCAGAAACACTTCCACCAGCTAAATGTGATCACGCTTTACTGTCTTCTCCAAATATTAACTTAATCATTTCCTCAAGTTTAACAGGCAGCTATAGGAACCAAATACTTAAAAAAAACATACAAAAAAAAAAAACAGTGAACTTTTAGCTGGAAATATCTCCAGTATAAAAGGTCAAAATGATACAGTACAAATGATACATACAAATGTTTTTCTTAATAATGTGAATTTCTAGTTTTTTGGTTATCAAAGACTGCTATTTAGAATACAACACCTTCACTTTCAGTTGTGGTCATTTCCAAAGAGCACATTGGCATACCTTTCAAATTTAGTAAATGGGCCAACACATTAGTTAACTAGAATTACCACCTTGTAACTGCCAACTGATCAAGTTGCAGTTTACATCCATGTCTCTCCAGACTCATATATGTATTGAAGGCATTCAATAAAAAGGTATTAAGTATATTTTTTGATTTTTGATGTAGTGCTCTATAAATAAAATCAATTAAACTTGCTTTTATTAAGCTTTGTTGTTTTTATTCTGTATGAGTCATATTCCTTGTATATGTTCATATTTTTGGCCAATAAATCTGATTATGACAGAACATAAAGTTGTAGTCATGACAGTAGACACTGCTGCAAATATGATGTTGCTGTTTGTGTGAAATTTGCCATAATTAGCATATGAATTCTTGAGTTATGACCAAAGATGTTTTTTGTGAGGCCACGGTGGCCTTGAACTTTGACCACCAAAATCTAATCAGTTCCTCCTTGAGTGTAAGTGAACATTTGTGCCAGATTTGAAGCAATTCCCTCAAGGTGCTCCTGAGAATGGGACGGACAGATGGCCAGACACGCCTGCTGCTGGCGCAGAGGTATAACACAATCCTCAGCTCTTCAGTGATCATATAACTACATAAGTATTTTGTCATGTGTTCATCTGCATTAGTCTACTAGTTACGAGTTATAGCTGCAGATTGAATACCATGATGAAAAGTAGGACTGAATGATATGCAAAAAAAAATGAATATATATATATATATATATATATAAAAATGATGATGATTTGATTTTGCTGGGGCTTGTACCAAACAAACATGTTCCTTTACGTCTGGAGAGTATGATTTTCTCTGTAGCACCACAACACTTCATGCATGGTGTGTTGTGACACAACACACCATGCATGTTATGCGATTTGGATATTGCACTTGGCCATATTATGATTTCCATAATACTTTGATGATTTGGTTGCCGTAATGAAAAGCATAATTGAGCATTGACCATTCTAAAATTCACTCCTATTCCACGACTTAATGGAGAAGAAAATCTCAGTGTTTCTGGGTCAGCCTGCATCTGGATATCCCACAAAGTCAATGACAGCTCAGTAAACGGTTTTATTTCTGGCTTCCTATTCACAGTTTCCCCAATTACCCAACAAACATACCTTTCTCTCCAACAAAAGGCAAAGACCATGTGAAGACATCCATAAAGTTGGGCAACCAGTAAGGGTGGGGGGAGCAGTTGAACTGTCGGATGTTCATCACATTGTTCTCATATTTTAATACAGCAGCTAGGATTGACAGAGGGAAAGAGATGGGAGGAGAGATTCAGGGACTGAAGACTGGTAAAAATGAGAAAAATACAACGACAAGAGTGAGAAAAAAACAGAAACCTTTGTTGTTGTAGACATCTAGGTAATTTGGAGCTGAAAAGATTGTGATTAATGAAGGGAAGCCCGTGGTCTGGCTTTTTCTGTACATCCGATACCTGTACAGCCATAAATAAAAACACTCATCAAATGTGTTCTGTAATATGCTAGAAATAAACGAAAGAAACCCGACTTACCCTGCATCCTGTGCTTCATGGGCTCTTATTACTGAGAGCAAGTTATTATTTACCAAGAAGTCACAGACTGCTGAGTAACTGCAAAGAGAAAGAAACGCAGAGGAGAGAGAGCTGTTAAAACACTGAGTGCAGGTCAGAGCTGATTATGAACTTAAACCATTAAAAGGAACAGCATGAGGTCACTTAATGACCAATTCACTGACTGTTGTTTGTCTGTGGAAATAGTTTCATATTTATTTTCGGCATGCCATGCCCTCTGGCCTGCTGTGCTTGGGGTTTAAAGATGCCAGAGCCAGGACTGTAGTATTTATGAGCTCTGCTGGTCTCTCCAGAAGCTGAGGCCAGAGCAGAGGGAAGAAAGCAGGAGAGCAGAGGAGCTCAGCTGGGTGGGGGTACCTGAGTCTACTTCAACTGCCTTTCTTTCTTTCTTTCACCGCCCCCAACTAATTCACGGGTGATGCTTTGGAAAAATGAGTGGGCGATCAACATTTCATTTAATCAATACCAGGCAAAGATGAATGGTTTCTGACATTTATCACTTCAGTGGATTTCAGAGCAGGGCAGGATTTGTTTGTACCAGCTCTTTATAAATCCATTAGTTTCTGTGTAAAGTCCTTCCTGGGTTCTAACTACTAACTAGTCCAAATTAGTGATTCTCTAAATCAGGATGCATCATTAAAACTTAAGGACTGTCATTATCTGTAAATTAAAGAGTCAAGATCCAATTTAATTATCATTACGCACAAAATTACAGATGTAGTCCCTTCACGCTACTCACAAAAAACAAATGTTTCATTAATGACATGATAAATAATCTTGTCACAAAAATAAAACTGAATGATGAATTCAGTCGACTCAGAGCCTGAGGAAAGAAACTGCTCTAAAGTCTGGTGAAAGGACAGCAGATACTTCTGTAAAACTTGCTAGATGGCAGCAGGGTGAACAGGCTGTGGGTGAAGTGGGTATTGTCTTTTAGTATCCTCTGGGCTCTGCACAGGCACCTCACCTCACTGATATCAAATCAGCTCAGAGGAAACATCTGTCGCATGGTCTAATCAAATGTAACCAACTATGAACAGGAAGTCTCTGTGGCATCACAAGCTGTAACAACTTGGAGGAAGCCACATGATGTATTAAACCTAATGGCCAATACTTTTTAAGTGTAGGTATAACTTTGATTCATTCATATATACATACATAGAGAAATCAGTGTTTCAGAATTAGTGGTATGCAGTTTAAAGTTGGAGAGGTCTGATTATTTAAAGTTAACTGACATTATCTGCGGGTTCAGACTAACAACAAAACATTCTGCCATTTGAGGCGTCTAATGTTTTTAGTTATTTAATTATTATTACATTATTAAGAAGCATATTCATTTAATATTTAAAACTAAACACAAAGTACAGCTGATTAACCAAAGTACTGAAGAAGTGAAATTTTGATGCAATGATGAAAGGTTAAGAGATCATCAAAATTATTACAATTCATCCAACATGGACGCCTGAGCCACAATTCATGACAATCTATCCAATGTTCCATGAGATATTTCACTCCAAACCACCAGTGTCAACCTCGTGGTGGCACGTGAGGAAAATTCAGTAGGATTCATCTTCTGGATGAAAAAATGACAAAATTTCATGGCAATCCATCCAATAATTGTTAAGATATTTCAGTCTGAACCGACTCAGCGATACTGCCATCTCTAGAGCACTGCCGCTAGGGTGGCTAAAGATTAATTAACAACTAATCTCTACATAACAGGAAGTACAGCAACTGAATTCTTATTTAGTAATTCATAAATCTCCACTTTGTAACTAATATAGCTATGTTTAAACAGCTGATGTAACCAGCTCCAGGAAAACTGATCAAGTTCAGCTGAACTCAAGCAGACTCACAATGTTCAGTGTATTAGTGAAAATATTCCTCCTGATATTAACATGTTGCCATCCCGTTCTGTTTTTACTGTCTCAATGCTCTTTCCTGTTCTGCACCAGCAGTTTGCATCGCTCAACCTCAAAGAATTTCAAATAAGCTATTTTAAAGTGCTATTTAGTTATTTGTCAGCTCTCGACCATTTAACCTAATTTGTAAAAGCCAAATTTTATGCGTTAACCTATTTTCAACAAGCTGTTTTTATCTGTTAACCTGTTTTGAGAGGGCCTTTTTTCAAACTGCCCCAATAATCCGTTTGACCTACAAACAGTGAAGCTACCTCCACCGGCCTTTGTGATGAAGCCTATTTAATAACCTACTATCTTCTTCCAATATTTTTGTGTTTAACTGAGTCTGGTCAACAAAATATAAAAAAAACTGTCTACAATTTGATAAAAATCATTTCTTCATATTAATAATAAAGTGGTGAATTTGGTCTGTTCTGACAGTTTAGCATCAGTGAAGCTGCAGCAATTTTATCCAATACCTGAAAAAGTAAGAGCAGCCTCTGACGGAGTTATGGTTGAAGTGTTCAGATGTCTTTTCACTGCCGTAGTCCTCACCAGGGTCGGCCCAAATCAGGTCACACATTGGCCCAAATGCCGGAGGCTCTTTAAACCTGTCTAACTGTTGAACACAAAACACAGACACACACTGTATGGTTTAGACTGGCTTCTTACGTGAGGGAAACCACTGTGATAAAAAGGTAAATGGATTGCAGAGGCAATTTTAAACCAATATAACTTAATACATTGGATTTTAGTATAAAATTCATGTGTCAGTGGTCGATCACTTACTTTTCTTATGTCGTCTAGGCAGTTGATTTCTGGTGAGAGTCCGCCATGCACACACAGGAACTGTTGATTGAGCAGGGCAGCGAGGGGCAGGCAGTCAAAGGCCTCCATACAGGAATCATACACCCGTTCAGAGTATTTAATTTTACCTGCAGCAAACACATGGCGACAACACAAAACATGGTTCATTTTTGTAGCTCATAAGTATAATCTGTTATTCTTTTACAAAATAAAGCCACAATTGCCAAAAAGTCTGTTGCATGTGCTTAGTCAGGTGAAATCAACAAAGGTTTGTGAGAGGTGCTGAGAATCAGCAGCTCGGCTCCTCTGTCAACAGAAGGACTGATGATTGTTTCCAGGCCGTGTCTCCAGTGTCACTTGCACAACACTGCAGTTCAGATTAAGCCAGGAGGAAGTCGACTCCTTATACGGCAGGAGCAGCCAGGACACAGACAGGATGGGTCAATGTGGGGGGGTCAAGACATTACTAAGTGAGTGCTGCATTCAGGTCATGTAGAAAAGTCTGTAGAGTCAAGCTTTTTCAAGCTACTTGAAGTCAGCGAATTTAGTGATTTAACTACTTTATTAACTTTCTTAATCCGGACATCACCACCAAAACAGTAAAGTATCTGTAGCTACATGTCTGTACAGAATGATGTGAATAATGAAAACTCATCCAGACAAAACACTCATACAGCCCAGACTGTAAGTATTTATTACACATTTTTTGTTCTTCAGGTTCTGTGCTTCAGCATGTTCTATTTGAAATAAAATAATGGATACAACATTAAAGCGTCTCAGCTTTAATTTGAGCTGGTTCACATTAATACAGAAAGAACTGTGTGTGAAATATAGCCCCTTTAACACATAGTGACCAAAGTTTGGGGATTCAAAAGTAATTGGACAGATACACATGAGGTCAGACAAAATGATCATAATCTATTATTTTGTTGAAAATTCTTTCATCAGCAGATGTTTTGTATCTTCCCTGGTGGTGCTCTCCCACGCCTTCACAGCAGTCTCCTTTGGCTCTTGCTTATTGGGGTCTCTCTGCCTTTAGCTCTTTGGTTGCTATGGCCCTATGTTTAGGATTGTTGTCCTGCTGTATGATGAAATGTTCTGACTGGCTGACTCTGAGCACAGACTGCTCCTGTAGACCTCTGAATTCATCCTGTCGCTTCCATCGGCAGTCAAATCATCAATAAATACCAATGAGCCGGTTCCTGTCATACATGCCCAAGTCGTAACAGAACCACTGCCATGTTTGACGGATGAGCTTCCTCTTTTCATCATTTTTATAAATCTAAATCTCAATGGCAACTCAACTCTTAAGTGTCCAATTACTTCTGAACCTTTGTAAGTTAAATGCAATGTGTTAAGAGGACCATGTCCTCCACAGAGTTCTTTCAACACCAACTTAAACTTGCACAAATTAACGCTGAGACTTGGTACTCTAATGCAGAATCCATTATTTAATTCCAAATCAAATGTGCTGAAGCAGCTGTAGGGTGTGGTAGTAGTAGTGATCATGTTGCTGCTCCTCTTCTTTAAGATAGCCAGCCTCTACAGATCAGCATCCTGCTGCATAAACCAGTCAAAAGTAGCATATAAAAGTGAAATATTCACTGGGCGCAGCGGTGAGTGACTGAGTTCAAACACTGAGGTTGGAAAGATGCACAGGTTCACTGAGGTACGACGCTAATGATCATTAGCAAAGCATTGTAGAAAACATTCCGCTGCAGCTTCTCATTTTAGCCGGTACTGAGCGTCTATTTCGGTGGTTAAAATGACAAACGTCTCTGGTGATACGTCGTATCATCTGTTACTATTTAATGTTAATTCTGCCAGTAACTTGATGACAGGCCTGAATTAAACTTGGCTGTTGTTGCTTTGTGTGCTCTCTGCAGGCCAGTGTCAGCATTTGTGAGAGTGAGTCGTCTTCTTTCTAGTGGATCAAGTGTTTTCACTGTTGGGGAGCTCCCAACTAAACTAAGCTGATGGACTTAGTTTTTGAACAATGACCCCACACACACACACACACACACACACACACACACACACACACACACACACACACACACACACACACACACACACACACAGAAAGTTGTGATGTGCATTTTAAAAGTTTTCTATATGGACCAAACAAATACTTGATTAAGTGAGAAAACAATTAGCAGATATCGCCACTGAAAATTATTGATGCATCCAGAGCCTCGATCATGGAGTCTTTGAACAAATAAGAATGAACACTTGTTTGTGTTGACTCTTATATCATTTATGCATTTCTGTAGAGCAACAACTGGCTCAAACTAAAATTCTTGGGTTGAGGTGACACCATCTGAAACGGCACAATATCAAGAAGCAGAATGATTTGCACTGATCATGGTTCATTACATTCAGTAAATGAACTTGTTCAACTCTTCTCTCCTCCCACTGAATGTGATTTTGCAGCAGTGTAATGAAATAGGTGCAAGAGAGATGGGGAAGCCTAAACTCACAACAACGAGCTTTGTGCATCAACCAGGATGCATTTGAGCCATACTGCTTTATCTGCACATTTTGTTTACTCGTTTATATGCATGCTACTGACTGCTATCATTGCAATACATATACATATATTTCAGTCTGTAAGCATTACACCCTGCCCCAACAACAACCACCTAAACCACTGAAAGGTGGTACAGTGTGTAATAATACAGTCAGCGTGTGTGCGTGTGTGTGTGTGTAGATGAGGTGGCACTTGGGTGGGAGTGTTGTGGGGATGTAGTGAGTGACATCTATTTGCAGCTGGCAAGTTTGTCTTTGCTGTCTGCCAAAGTGTCTTTGTTTCGAGTTTGCACCTGCTTCACACACACATGCGCAAATACACACACACAGACAGATCCACACACTCAACTGTCACAGATTGAAATCAGTGTGTGTGTGTGTGTGTGTGTGTGTGTAGCTGTCTGAGAAGCATCAACAGCATGCCTGGCTGCTCTCCATGCTCCAGCAGCTCGATGTCTGCAACATGAAAAGGAAAAGGCTTCATCTCCTCTGTGGAGTGATGCTGATGTGCTGCCACATTTTCTGACGGGACTTCCTGATCTAACACACACTCTCTGACAAACCTAACCTACTTGTGGGAAAGTTTGTCATGTTATTAAGGGGAGTCAGTCATCTCATAGTTACTGCTCTTCTTGCAAAAGCTGCCAAAAGCTACAAACTACATCTCTGGCATGGAACTCAATCTGATTTGTCTGAAACCTGATTGATACAGGCCAGTCTGAAGTGGTGCAGGGAGCATCGTCTTCATATGGCTGAGAGAAGCGCTGCACTTACATTCCTGTTTGAAGGTGAAGTACTCTGTCAGGTGTCGGCACTCATGGTTCCCACGCAGGAGGAAGAGTGTGTTGGGGTGGTTGATCTTGAGCGACCAGAGGTAGAGAACACACTGCGAGGACAGACAGTGACAGGGAAAATGTGGGAAGAGGTGGGAGAGAAGAGAGAGAGTCGGAGATGTGAACTTACGATTACACACAGACCTGGAAAATCTAAGCTTGAAGAGGGCTTGTATAAATAATGAGTATTCAACCAGCATTCAATCAGCTGTGGACTGCTCTCTGCTCATTAATACCACATCTCACTACAGAGGATGTGAGCATACCTGTCTCAGTTACCTCCTTGCTTATATTATTATCACACACCAGATAATTTTCACTATTGATTAATCAACCAATTCCCGAGGTGACCTGTTTCAATGTCTTGTTCTGTCAAAAACTCAAAGATATTCAGTTATAAAAACAGAGAGAAGCAGTAAATTCTCACTTTGGAGAAACTGCAATCAAGTTTCTTCTTGAAAAATTCCTCAAACAATTGATTGATTATCAAAATAGTTCCTGATTAGTAGGATTGAATGAAAAAAAAAAAAAAAATCACACTGTGATTATTTTGGCAGATTTTGCGCTATGAGTCACAATTACAGTTGGAATGGTCATTTTTGCATTTCATTTTCACTGGAAAAAAAAAATGTTGCAGCTTGTACAAAACAAGCACCACCTTTACATCTGGAGAATATGATTTTTAGCCCAGGGCACCAAAATGCTTCATTTATGGTATGTTGTGACACATTTTACCTTTATCAAAAAAAATTGCAGCTCTTGCAATTTGGATATTGCACATAATTATATTGCAATTTTGATAATATTTCAATTAATTGTTGAGCCCTCAGGATTAGTTTTCTGTCAGACTAATCTATAAATCAACGTATTGTTTCAGCTTTATCACACACCTCGAGTTTTTCTACCATCACTCATTATAACTTAGGCAGAATGTGGCCAAAGTAAATTTTGCAACCACATTCCAGTGTGAAGACAGCCGTCTGAAGTAGAATTACCAACGAGCAGTAGATTTATTTGAAGGTGTTACCACACTCCAGTAGATTTGCCCACTAAAAACCCAGTGCAATGTGTTTTAGGGCTGCACTGTTCAGATTATAGCAGAAGACTGACAATAACAGGCTTCAAATGACACAAAAAATACTCCCACACACTCGTCTCTGCTTTATTTGTGTGTGTTTCAGTCAGACAGTGACCTTGATCAAGACAAGTTAACCTCACTGCAGGTTTTGCTTCATACTGCAGTAAAAATCTACAGGAGGTTTAAATAAAATGCAATGAAATGTAATATAGAAATCCACTCAGACTGAGCCATCAGGGGCTCTGTGCACAGGTTAGATAACTGTGGAGCTCCACAGACTGATTAGTTTCTCCTTCACAAACTCATCTCATACGAGAAGCACTGGGATGTTTTCCTCTGGCCATATTAGAGGCTTTAATTTAAAAAAAAAAAAAAAAAAGACACACTGTGAAAAGCAGACCAGCATTTACAATCCAAATTAACTTGCTTTCTTTTCACAGCTCACACAAGGCACTGCGCAATAGCTGCCACTTGCCACTCTCAGCCCACTCTTTTAACATGCACCAACCATGGCCATCTATTAAGTCCCTGGAACAAGATACCAAGGTAACCGCAGCCAGCAAGTCTGTATTCACATAACTGACAACGTTAAAAAAAAAAAAAAAGAGTGGGGGAGGCAGGACGACCAACTCTTGTTCACTTCAATGTTGGGAGGAACATTGAAGTGTGAAGTGTAGGTAAATGTGTAGAAAGGGGCTGTCGGTGTGACTTGCTCTCTCATGTGCGGAGGCGGAGAAAGGGACATGGCGTGGAGTGGAGTGGAGTGGCTGGAAGCTGACATGGGTTTTAATGAGAGCCCTCTGCTCTCTTTTAGCAAGCCTCTGTGTGTTTGAGCCTCAAGTGGGGGAGGCAGACAAAGGAAACGGCACAAAGCTTTGTGTGACAGACGTGAACACTGGCTAACTTCACCTCAAGCCCAGGCACACGCACAAACACACACATATGTAGACAGATGCACACACACTTCAGTCTGTGCCTGGTGTGTATGGGGGCTTGGCAGGTGGTATAGGAGGGTTAGTACAAACACACAAACATATGCGCGCGCGCACACACACACACGCACACAGATCAAAGAGAGATTTCTAAGTAAATAAAGAAGCTCAGAGAATGAAACTGATTGCTCACATGCACTGAATTTAGTCTTTGACAAATTGCTGGACTGCAAGGGTAATACGCCACCTCCAGAGGCTACACTGACTCTTTATGTTGCCAAGGTAACCACATCCTGATTTCCATTTCCCTATATCTGTGTTATGTTTTACTGGAATGAGCTCTGTGGGAAGAGAATTTTCAGCCCTGCTAGTGAGAGCTGGGGCTTTTTGGTTCTTTAATTTTGTGGCGACTTTACATTAGCAAAACAGACAAAGCTGCTCCCAGAAATTCAAGGTGGCATTTTCAAATTCCACCATCTGTCCAGAACCTACAGACTTTTCTATCATTATTATCCATGACAAAGAAAAGTAGCAAATCATCACATTTTAAAAGCTGGAACGTTTGTGATTAGTTCAATGATCGACAAATGGTTTAATAGACTAATAGAGTAATTGTTTCAGCTTTCAACCAATCAAAAGAACTTCATCAACAGTGCTAATAACACATGTTAAACAGAAAAAAGTCAGCCAATGCCAAAAGGTACTCCTAAAAAAGAAAAAAATAACCAGATAGCCCTATTCACAGGCTAAATGGCCAATCCCTAAAGGTTCCATGACTTTTAATTTCATAGATTTTCAAGTTGAGAAGAGATAATTCACCTCTTTCACGTTGGCAGTGTTTAAAGTGCCACTTTTCTATAGGAACACATGGGAAAATAAGCACAGTGCTGATGCCTGAGTTCTTCAGTGAACACAAACTCTAAATTGGATGTCAGTCTTCGTTCCCTATGCTGTTTCAGTCTCCTCCTTTCATCTGTGACATTTCACCCACCTCATTGTACAACCCAGGGTCCATCAAAAGCCCCCACAGGGTGGTCAAAATGTTACCATACTCCCCCACATACAACCGACTCCACACCATCCTCATGAAACACCCTTTATTCCCAGTTTCTCCTTTACAAATACTGAACATGAGAAGTGTTGTCTTCAGGATGTTACTAATAGATAATTAACTAAAGGACAGCAGATGAATCAGGACTGCCTAAGGCAAAAAAAACTGTTGCAAGCAACTGCCTTTTGCACCATTGCAACTATAAAAAAACAAAACAAAAAAAAAAACATCCATTTATCGTCTCACTTGAAACGAGAGCTGTACAGTTTTAGCATTGCGCTATAACCTGTAACATTGACAGATTCATAATGGACAGACAGAGAAGATCGAAATCAGCGCAGCGGAATCAGAGATAACACCTTTTTTATTCCACAGATTCTTCTTTCTTGTCAAAAGCTGGTGCCTACATTTCCCACATTGCAACCCAACCACCAATAGTGTCGTCAGGTAATCGGGTGAGGTATGCTAGCAGTGACTAATGTAGCCTGGAGTTGCTGGCCTCAAGCAGAGATGAGGAGCAGGCTGCAGAGGTCTGGTAAGATCACTTATTTCTAACTCCACACCCTCAGATTATTTTCATTTTCAAACTTCAGTCCTCAGCCCCAACCGATCTTGACTCAAGTGACATCACTTGAGGCACGTCACTGAGACTTCGCAGAACTCCCTCTGGAGACACTAAAGGCTTTATACAGGCTTTATCCCCCTTAAAATACCATTCTGTACTTCTGTACTGCACTGCAGTGTACACTACCAGGCCTCCTGCTCCACTCTCAGATCACATCCTTTGAAATACATATAGGACAATTTTGAGTGTGATGTGTGTTGAAGAATATTGACGTTGAGTCATAACCAACAAATGAAACAGCAAATGATACTGAACCTCACTGTGGGTCAGAATATGTGACTGAGAGTCTTGAGGTTCACGCTGCTCCCACAAAGTACTCACTCATTTTTACTCATCTAAATCAAGACCAAGACTCTTTCATGTCATTTAGCCCAATTTCCGGCAATTCTTTTGTCAACATGTTGATAACTTATTCACATCTTATTACTAAATTTTTCTCTTTTGACTAACTGATTCTAATGATCTATCCTGTTTACAGCTAACAGCTATCCTGTTTCATGCTCACAGCGATACACAACCAAAAACAATGTTTTGATCTAACCTACCAAACCACTGCAAGAGTATGACTGTAAGGAATATACCAATGCAGGATGACAGCAGAGATGATTGTACAGCAGCAGTGTCTTCTAAGGATGTTTTGATAGCGTTTTATCCATGAAAGCAGTTACCATTGTAACTGCCATGAATCCAAGCTTAGTATGGCCATCCCCTTCGTGTGCCTCTGTCTTATTTTTAACTGTTCCACTCAGCATGTATGAACTTTGCCCTTTGGATTTGTGCTGAAATACAATTTCAGCCAGCAGGATGTATTTGGTTAAGGTCCTCAAAGTAGCAGCACTTAAGTTTTAGTAGCTATTCTGACCATTGGTCACCATGTTAACCATCCTGAGAAATCATTTGGGACACACCACCATCCAGTTTGTCTTCATTACATCATCTCCTTTCTATTTAAGTTTCAACCAACGGTCTAAATTCACATGCAGAACACTAGGATACAAGGAGCAGAGTGTCAGGAGTCACACAAGTACAGTTTAAACATGAGGTGAAGGTAAAAATAAAGATGGATTATTAACCCATCACACACTAATACTGAGGGGTTGTAACAATACACTGAAACACATCGTATCGCTCAATGTACAATACTGAAAGTTACCATTGTGACACAATTCAGTGCCACACACTATTAGACATGAAGAAGGAAACACTAATCTTTGAACTAAACCTAAACACATAATCTGTTACTGTGCTACGTATTACAGTATCCTCACTGACAACAGAATGCAAATGTAAACTGGCACTGTCACAATACAAACCAAATGGTTTTTAAATCTAATATGAAAAAACGCCATAAAATATGAGGAGGAAACAACTTACCTCAATACTGAAGTATCCTCGATCTACGTAGTCACCGAGGAAGAGATACCGTGTGTTACTGGGTGATCCCCCCACTTCAAATAACTTCATAAGGTCAAAGAATTGTCCATGGACATCACCACATACTGTCGAAAGACAAACGCATTGCTGTTAGTAGCTCATATAACAATTACAACAAGTCATTGGGATGTTTTCAAAAGTTGTTTTTCAGTCTGGATATACAATATGTTTCTTTTTACTTATTTTAAAACCAGCCATAACCAAAAAGAAACAAGAGGAAGCCCACATTTTTTTACATTTTCCATTCAAGGTTAAATCTTATTTTTCTTATCAAATCAGGATCTGATTCAGTAACCATTACACAAACTGTATATTATAACATCCATCTGCTATAAGTTGAAATATAGACAACACAGATGCGTTTTAAATGTTATAATAAGAGAAACAGAATAATATTTGTTATTTCAGTAAATATTGTGATATGGAACTAACCACAGCAAAAGTTTTTATTAAACTGTTTCGTCAAACTGGACGATAGTTTTCTGACAAATATCTAAAAATCAATATCATTGATACTGAGGAGACAAATGTAACAATTTTACATAATATCTAAAGTGTGTTTACTGTTGTCAATTATGAGTGAAATTATCAATAATACCAATCATATTAAAAACATTAACAGTGGTAGCATTTACCATTTTTTATTTCAATCACGGCAGAGGAGAGTTTTGTGAGAGGAGTTTTGATTTGATTCAATCAGATTACTTTAATGCTGATTATTACTGAAGCCACAACAATGTACAAATTAATTCAATGTATCAATAAACAGTTTAGACACATAGACGTAAAGACTGAATGGTTGCACCTACACTAAGCACTAAGAAATGCTATACACAAGTATGGCAAATATTTTCAACACTGGTGTCAGACATGTGTAGATGGGAGCATTTATGCTTGTGTGGAATGTGCAATCAATATTACCTGTATTATTACACAATATCTGAACTGTAAATACTTTTCAGTGTTAGGAAAGTTCATACAACAACAATTAGCATCCTCATATTATTATCTCTGTTAACTAGCAACTGTTAGCTGTAAAGCTTGTGCTGACAACTGTAATCAGCCACATAACCATACAAAACATAAGAAATAAAGGCCGAGTTTCAAGTGCCATCTCTACTATTGATGATGACAGCACTACAGCAGGAGGTGACATTTTCATTTTCATGCCCAGTTCCCACTTGTCCAAAACACAGTAATGATATTTCTTTCTTTAAGATAAATTAATTAGAAAATTATATTCTCCTGTGAACAAGTTTCTGAGTATGTTTTGATTGAGGATGTTGGACTGAGGCCATGATGAACTGAGATGACTGAGTTGATTCTAACAGCCTGCAAGGCCCCTGGATATGGCACAGAAGCGGGCAGATGGCAGCTGCCGGCATACAAAAACAGTGTTGCAATGGAATAATGCCTAGGTTGATGCTGTGTTTACTCTGTGTTCACAACACTTTCTACGCTGTCTTGGAAGGTAGTGTTTCAAACTACTTGTCAGGCCAGGAATGGAGGAATCTCGACTGGACCATCCTGCACGGGAGATCGCACAAAGTATTTGTATATACTTTTTAAGCCATCTCTGTTTCCAAGCAACAGCAAGAGAACAGCACTGCTACTAGAAATGTAGTGTCTTGCTTAAAGACACAGCACAGGTGGATGGACAATATTGTAGGAAGTTTGAACTCAGAATGCCCATGTGAGGGAAGGTCTCCCTGTTTGTTTTGTTACCACACAAACCCACACCTGAAAATAATGAAATGTACTGATCTGTCCAATAAATGACAGGATTCCCTCTGAGCTCTTCACGTGCATCTGCCAGCCTACCTGTTATAGGCGCCTCCACTTCCAACATGCACTTCTCTTGGCGGAGGATGTTGGCCCCATCGTTAATGATCTTCAGAGCCACGTCCTCTTCAACCCTGCCCTCTTTGACGAGGTGGTTGCGGAGCAGCTCCGCGTTGGGCTTTCCATCTTCAAATAGCTCTTTAATAGTCAACTTATGTTGTGGAGGGTATGGCACAGCTGGAAAAGAAAAAAAAAAGCAACATCGTCTGATATGATAACGGGTTAGAGCAAAGGTTTTCAAACTGTGAGGCCCCCCTGGAAAGGAGAGGGAGAGTTTGTGACAGTGTAGAGAGAGATGTGAGGGATGAGCCACAGCCTGCATCAAAATTCATACTTTTTGGAGTCACGATTCAGTCAAATCTGCACACACAGACATGATATACATACAGTATTTATAACATATTTGATTCTGTTTGACTTAGACTTTGTGAGACTATCATTATCTCTGATGTGCACCATGAATAAACATCCATTAATCCACTTAAAATCTGAAAAAATACACTTCCACTTCAGAACTTCCCAGAGAATCGTCATGTTTTAGATTTTCTCCAGTATTTAAATAATCCAGAAATAGCTGTCTGTACATCCATGGATACTGAGCAAACAGGAACTACCAATAGTTCATTCTGCATACTTTTAGTGGTGCTAATATAGGCTAAAAAACAGGGCTCAGGTTGGAGCTCACAATAATAGACTCCCTGGTAACCTGTATACATCAAAGCCCATAAAATCTGGGCACTGTAGTAGGCACTGTAACATTAAGATTATTTCCCCAAATAAAAGAGGAAAATAATACTAATCAGTTACAAAATCCATTAATATTAAGTTTTTCCATGTTGTACTTCTGACAGTACTAAGGCTCAGAATGTCAATATGCATCTGATATAGCTGTTGCACTAACACTGTCCATTCATAGTAGCATGCCAATCAGCCAAATGTCAACATATTCACATGATGATTAGATGAAGTGCATCTCTGCAAGAAAGATTTTAATTTCATACCAGTAAAATATAAAAGGCTATGACCCCTGAAACAAACTTGGAGAATTTGCTGCATTTAATTAAGTTGTAATCACGACCGCTGACATTTGCATTGACTGAGCCAATATGAAATTACTGGCACAGGAGGAGGGATGCATACACCTACATAATGCCATGCGAGAGATGCGCAAGACAGTAAGAAGCCCCGCACCTCACTTGACCCACCCTCCCTCAGTAATCTGCTCCACACCACCTACACAATCCTTTTACCGTCACCAGAAAGGTCAGAGCTTTTCGAGGCTGAGACCTGAGAGCTTCATGATCAAAACACTGTCAAGTGTGCAACAAGTAAAACTGCAAAATTTATCAGTCTAATAGAGGATGCAGCAGTAGAAGAGAGGTGCAGTGAAAACATTAGTTTACTGTGAATACAGCAACTACAGATGAAATGAGGAACACTGTGCCTTTTCATACAAACTCACCACACATAATTAGAAAAGCATCACTTGTCCTAAATGGCACATTAGTGCAGTTAATGATAGGATGCAAGATTTTATAAATATCACAAACAAAAATGCTAAAACTTAACTTTGTACCAAAGTGTCTGTGCAGATCAGTACTGCGACACTGGCAGCAGCGTCATCAGGTCATAAAACTCCAGGAGCAGATAGTTGCCGACTAAGCTGCGCTTGTTCAAAACAATAGTAGAGTGTGATCCAAGCCCTCTCACTTACAGGGCCAGTGAGGTAAAAGGGATTACAGCTGATATGCCTAATAACAGGCCAGGCACACACCGAATACAGTATGGCACAAATGAAATATGGTGGAAAGCTACATCACTGTTTGTAAGGCATCCTAAAACAATAAAACAGAAAAAATATAATAATATAAGATGAAAAATGACTGCCTTTGTGCAGCTAAACAGAAAGAAAACTTCACCAGAGGACACACTTGTGCAGATGGTTTCATCTTGGATTCCTGATATCGTTCAAATCCATTCACAGGTCAGTGCACAGGATACCCTGTGGCATTAAATCTGACTCAAGTACTTATATCAGCTCCTGTAGATCAGCAGTACTTGTGTGATAAGTGGTTCGGTGGCAATGAACAATAAATGAGAGAGAGGCAGTCTGAGAGTGTTGTCACACCCACACAGAGCAAATCAAAGTGCACTATGAAAAAAAGCGTTAATGAGTTTTTAGTGTGGGTGTGTTTGCTACTCAGTGATGCGATGCCTGAGTGCAGAGGTAGCCTAATGTATTTCTCACTCGGGATTGTACAGACATCTGGACTTGAGGAATATATTACAGTCTTCTGATATTTGACACTGTGTTTTATTGCTGGTGCAATAAAAAAAAAAAAGGCTGTGAAAGTGGTGCTGCAGGTGCTGTTTGACTCAGTGTAGGAGAGGAAGGTAACTGATGTTAGTTAGGCCACAGACTAGTCCGGCCTGCAGTGGAAAGGCTAGAGCACAGCTCCAACTTGGCTAGCCTGTGCTGAGAACAAGCTGTCATGCGTTGACCAGTGTGGTATAAATAAACAGTAAGTGCTCCCAGGCCTACGAGGCATGGCTGCGGAGAGAGCTGTAAGGTGAGGTATGAGCCTTAAGAACAGATTAGGTAAAGCCTCTATTAGCAAGGGCTTCCAGATTCAGGGGCTGTTTACTTAAAGGCCTCATCACATTGAAGGAAGGCTCCAGTACGAACAAAGCTCCATGAAAACATTATGACACAGAATAGAATACATAATGGGCATGAGTTAGACCTTGAAACATTTTGTGGAAAAAGCCATGCTGACCAAATTTAACTGACCTGAAGGCTGGCAGTAATTACATATGCTGCACAATAATAGCTGGTCTAAAAGCCAAAGAACTGAACACTCCATTTACTTCAACAGGAATGATCCCCCTGCCGCCTCAATAATAATAATACTAACAATAATAATAAATTCTGGGTCATTCTGCTTGTACAGTCAACGCTGGATCGGTCTGTTCAAACACAGATAGTAATGAATCTCTGGCATCACTCAATCCAAACAGACAACACTGTGAGCAGAAAGAAAACCACAGTGCAGACAAAGTGACTCGTTTTTTTCCAACACATAACCCAATGAAAAAAAATGTTTTGTTATAAGCAAAAAGCTGCCACAACCATGAGACTGGCTTCTTATTAGAGCCTGCCTGGTCTAATTAGCATTAATGTTTGATGAACTCTTCAAAACCACAGGCACACAGTGCTGCACTGCATCAACACCCACACTGTCTGGCATGACAACAAACGACTCAAGAAACAAAGACACTACTATCTACCATCCTGCCCACCGAGGATAATGTTTTGGACAGTGATATGAGCCAGCGTCTAGAATATTTTCGCTATTGTTTCAAAATCAACACAATGGGGCAGGATTGAATTACAAAGATGCGGCTGGGTAGAGATGAATGGAGCAGACTGTGGCTGGATGAATCATGAAGTCCACTTCAGATTGCTCTAATTATCAGTGAATGCATTACCCTCGCAAGCTAAATGGCCAGGCCTCAGGTTTATTTGTCATCTCTGTCAGTCAATCGTGTGGTGTGGTAGTACAGGCATATACTCCCCTCTGGCCTCTCTTTGATTTTACTTCAGACACAGGGGGTTGGCTTTAAAACACGGCAACAATCCAGTTCAATTTATATCAAAAGATGACATGAATCTTTGTCACAAGCAACAACGGTTTCAAAAACCAAGTGTAGCTCAGCCAAGTCTTCACTAAGTACCCGTGGCACCATACACCTATTAGTCTGCAGTGTAATCACACAGGGAGGAAACATCAGATCAAATGACCAAAATGACTGAGCTACTAGGTCAACTGCAATACTCAGCAGCTTAACTGTTGACTTACACAACCAGAGCAGCATTAGTCTTAGGCAGTCTACCAGTTAAGCCCTCTTATAGTCACCAGTTACACTGGAAACATCACTGCAGCATACACCAAGCTTCATCCTATAAGGATTTTGAAGGGCTCACATGTTGTAACTAAATCTTTGGTGATATTTACACTTTCATTTTGGTATAGTTTGGAGTTGCAACCTAAAGCAGGGTTGTCTTTACCCCAGTCTACATTTCTTCTGTCTTGTCTCCTGCCACATTCTTATTCTCTCTCCACCATGTGGCTGGCCATGTTGGGAACATCACTAGGGAGATTCTTTCCACAATTAACTCACCCTCTACCCACTGGCTCACACTTCAGCATTCCAGTCCCCTGGCAGGACACTCTTCCAGTGCCCTTGCAGACAGACAGAGATGTGGGCTGCATTGGCATTAAGTAGTAGTGGTGGATGGCAGGGGTGGGGTTGAGTTCTCTCTCTCGGGAAGCTACCTCCGACTTGGCTGTGCCTGTTCTGTCTCGGGTAGACACAACAAATGGTGTCCTGTATGTCGAATGAGCCACGACCTCAGTGTGAAGGAATCCATCTTGTCAAGCTCTGCTGGTAACCTGAGCAGACTGTGGGTATCCCTGTGAGTGAGCAACTGCCTCATGAATTAAGATTTCATCCATCCTAAATGTCAAGGAGATTGGGCACCCATATAGGACAAACTTCTCGCCTTTGATCTCTGCTGCTGAGTGGTGGTGTATTTCATATACCAGGACAACTATGGAGATGATACCTTTATAAAGTTCTATCCTTAGCAACCACAAAAAACAGATTCAACCTCATCCACAGGTAACTGAGCATCTCCTGGTAAAGGGGAATTGCTTTGAAGCCCCCACAGATCTGACTATTGTAGAGAACACACACAAAAAAGGTAATTAAATATATACAACTTTTGTTATATGTGTATATACTGTTCTGATATATTTTCCACACTCGCCTGCTCGAGAGGAAAGGATTTAGACAAAGTTATTCTCAACTCTACAGGTGGCTTTCAATTCATGTGTTAGCTATCTGTCAGAGGATTTAGGATGCGAGCACTGTACCGATCCAACACTCACCTTTTATCAGCCGCTCTGTTGTGGACTGTTTCTCTTGTTTTTCTTTGTCTTTTCCTGACATCTTTGCTTCGACTGGAGGCTAATTTCGAGGTTAAAATCTTGTACAGCTCTCTTTGCCAGCTAGCCTGAGGACAAGCTAGCACCTTAGTCTGGCCGTCAGCTCCGTCTTGACTTACGGTTGGGGTCGGAGGCACTAGTTTTAGGGTCTGCTCTTACCAACAAACACTGGAGAATAGCTAGCGAAGGAGCTCCAGTCCTTCTTGTGGTACGACTAGCTAATAACCTAGCTATCTTGCAGCAACATTAATGCCAGCGAATACTTAAAGCACAAAGTAGTAATCTTGACACTGTTGTAGAAATGTGATAAAAACAAAAATAAACAGAGGCGACCGTTTGCTGTGTAACAGTTGTCAAGTATAGCAAATAATACCTGGATGTTACCTAAAGGGAGGTTGCTGTTAGCAGCTAATCCGATTTAGTTGCTCTTTTTCAGCTAGTTAGCCAGCTAACATCTTAACGTATTGGCAAGTCGGCGGACAGGCAAAGACAGCAACGGAAGACTGGCGTTTCATCTTCTATGTACAGGCCGGAAACTGCAGACGAAATGACAGCAGCAAGTAAAGGCGCCTTTATTTAGTAGAACAAACACCGAGAGTCTTTCCAAGATGCGGACAGCGTCTTGACAGTGTATCCTCCTCCTCGGATTAAACTCTAATCTGACAGTGAGTGAGAACCAGCTGTGGATTTCCTACAACATGGTGGAGCCGATGTGACGTGACTATGGAAACGTAACACGTGGGCTAGGGGTGTGTTCAAAAACACAAACCTCACAGTGACTAGTGGGTCCCTGGTGGTGGTGGCTGCATATGAGTGAACATAAAAGATGGCAAATACCCGTAAATACTGCTGCACTGGAGATAAGGCTTCTAAAGCAAGAGTTGAATATGTCAGTGTACATATTATTAGATTTGATAATCATTGTTAAACAATTTCCTAACTGCATATGAACGTTTCATTACTTTTTTTCTGTTTTAACCCAACCCAGTTCATTTTCAAGTTTTAATAAATAAGCATAGAGAAAAATAATGATGTTTAACTCGATTGATTCGACCAATCCAATCAAAAACTGACATCTGAAGATGAATAAATAATATTCTCTAAGTGGCTTGTTTACAGGCTATAAAGGCAGCCACAGGAAACGCCCATTCTCAAACAATGCCACTGTTGAGGTGGGTGGGTCTGCAGATGATAATGATGATAACGGCTTGGAAAAGTACTTCAGAAGATGCATAGTTGCTTAATTTGAATTAATATATAATTCAGTGGATTTACAAGTAACATCAAGACTCAGATGGGTCACTGGTAGTTTTACCTGAGGCAAACTTTCAATTTTCAGCCTTTTAAATGGGGCTTGGGTGCATTCAAAACCGCAAGTTGTTTCCACAGTTAATGTTGGGTCTTCACTACATTGATATAGTCATATTCCAGCAGATAGCCATAACTGTAACTGTTATCATACTTATTATCAATTAAATCCAAATATAATTTTACAAGGTGAGATGATTAAAATCAAACAGGAGAGAAACTCCAGATTAATAAATTACTCAAGGACTTTGCACTCCTTTCCATTTTGTAAAGTATATATAAAGTCCTGGAAACATTGCAAAGTTACTAATTTGACAGTTGTCCTATTAACTAAGTATACCCACCATCTTGCACTGTTAACATTAGATATAGAGTAGAGATAAATTTATAGATGTATTGATATGATGAATAATACAACTGTCTTCACAGTGTAAGAGATGCCCAGCAACCTTTTACAGCTCAGGGCACTGTGAAATGATTTTCAGGTTTGTTTCCCCAGCAACAGTGGGACATTTAATTCATTACCAGCCTAGAAACACTAGGTGGCTGTCTTGTTTCATTTTCGAACAGGTTGCTGCTCAGTGCAACCCATTGTGTGAAACAAGCCTACCGGAGACTACTGACACATTAAGTGAGAAGATAGTCAGATATCTTCACTGTGTAATAATAAAACAACTGGACAGAAACAGATACAAAAATTTGAGATTTATTTAACTGGAAAATAGCATTAAATTCCACTTAAACATTCATTATAAGTAAATACCTACAACATTACACTGAAAATATCACCAACCACATATAAAACCATGGATACAGTGGATCAGTTCAAATGTAAAAAGCAGCTCAACAGCTAAAAAAAAAAAAGAAGTACTGAAGAGGAGTCTTCAGACTGAACACAAAGAGCAAAGGCCATGCACAAAAGAATTATCAATTGTTAGTTGTTAGAAATGCTGGTTCAACAAGACATCGATGCTTTAGCTTCTGCTTCTTCTGTAGTTTTGCCTGCTGGTAAGTATGCTTTGTCCATTCTATGGTCCACTTCTTTGCCCTTTAGTGAAGTACTATTACCAAGATATGACAAAACATTTCGGAGCCCTGATACTTAACCAATAAAAAAAACAGCAACAACAACATGCAAAAATCTCTGAATTCATCCCAGGCAAACCTCAATACAATGGAGGAAGAATGGAAGAGAAGCACTAGCACCATTAGGCACACAGCCTGAGGGTGTCTCTTGTCTCTCTGGCACATGTACAGTGTCGCTCTATTCTGGCCTTCTGCTTCTAGCGAGAAAGCAAAACCTGAAAGACCGACAATCAGACACTACACTGTTTTTTTCTACCTTCTGGTGGAACATGAAATCAGTAGCAGGAGGAGAAGACCAAATCCTAGGTCTGTTTTTCATTTTATGGGGGAGGTGGAGGATTAACAGACGTGATTAACGTCACTTCAAGTGTAGGCACTCGTGGCTCTTCAACAGTGCACAGCGACAGCAGTCAGGAGGAAAACAAGTGAGTTTCTAATCGCACCAGGAAAAAAAAGTTTCCTCCCAAAGCAAAAGCAAGACTGACTTTGCAAGTTTCTCTTGAAGAAATCTGACTCGCATGGTTACAAAAAAAAAAAAGAAGTGTTTCAGCCTAACATCACAAACAGATATGTTGGGAACAATGGAGTGTCTCACTAAATGGTTCACTTATACATAATGATATATCAAAAAAGACTGTAGCAAAAACTTTGAACACAGCGTGTTGTGGAAAGTCTTTGGTGCTCAGTGTCTCCGAAAACTGAACAGAACCACATGTATGAGACCCAAAGAACTGTCAGCATAATTTCCAATTCTAACTGAGGGTGTTAGAGACAATGGACATCATAAAGGAGTGTTGCATTACAGCAGGAACCCACAGAAAAACAACACACATCTGAAGTGTACTGTATGGCTATACATTAATCCTTCATTTCAGGCAAGGCTCTAAAGGCTTAGTGATTCGTTATAATGGTTCAGCCAATAATCCTCTCCTTCAACTCCCTTTTTGACTTCTGCCCTGAGATGGACCAAGTGCAAGAGTCAGCCATCTTGAACCAAGCAGCTCTGGACTCTCTTTAGACACATGCAGATACTGAAGAAGAGATACATCAACCAAAGCCCTCCGTTACATGTTAATCAGTCTATCCTGGCTATTTTTAACATAACTCCATTAGTACTATATCATAAAAAGATGCTGAAATTCAAATATTCCTATGTACCTTGTGAATTTTTATATTAAAAAAGAAAAAAATCACAGCATAGATGCAGTTTCGCCTGAATATATTCTGGGAAAGATATTTTCATCAGAACTGCACAGTAATTAGGGTCTCTCTTTGCTTGCATATACGATACCAGTAAATTAGTATGCTGCAGATGGAAATGACAAATCAAACCCTTTTTTGAATGACTTAAGTGTTCCATAAAAGCTTAAGGAATATGTTTGAAGGGAGGTGAGAGACTGAAAACTAATGGGTCAGCAGAGCTGAGGGCACTGCCTGGGGACAGGAAGTGCTGAGATATGACAAGTCCCAGCTCAGTGACCGTAGACTGACACTTGTTTCACTACAGCCTGCGGTGGGCCCCTCCTCTGAGGGGACTCGGGCTAGTGAGAGTCCAGGCCGATCTTGTCACGTCTTTTTGTTAGTTGGGAGTGTTGATGGGAGTGAGAGGTGAGCACAAATCCACAGAGATTATTGGAGATCTGCTTCAGCTGAACGTGACCAGACCAGCCAGTGCAGGTCTGCCTTCCGGTGTCGTGATTGGTCGTAATCAAAGAAGGCAGACGACATAGAGAAATACTTCCCAGAGTTTCAGTGGTGAGAAGTCCACGACACACACCGTGTCCTCTGAGTGGTAACTGCTTTTATTTACTGCATGATGAAGCCAGGCTGCGGGGCCATACGAGGAGGGGGCCTCTGTGGCAAAGCAGGGGGATACTGAGAGATGAAATGGGTGGGGTAGCCAGAGGAGACGCTGGGGAAGGGCTGGCCTGTTCTGGGAGGAATTGGCGGGTATGGCGATGAGTAGAAGACGGAAGGCTGGGGGGCAGCGGTTGCAGCTGGATTTGGATTTAGAATTGGGGCTGGCTGGGATGGAGGAGGTGGGGGTTTCCTCCTGGGCTGGGGGACAGGGGAGGAACCGTTACTGGCCTCAGTGAGGAGGGAGGCCGCTGCTGACACATCCTGAGATCGGGAGGCGGGAACCAGCGCCTGGGGGAGCCGCTGTCCCTTCAGCACCATCTCCTGCAGCTTCTCGATTTTCACCCTTCTCAAGTGGGCCAGCTTCCTCTTGCTCTGATAAGCATCGATGAAGGCATCCAGGGTCATGTCCCCATCCAGGAATGAATCAGCCATATTCTGTTGAGAGAGGTGAAGAGATTTGAGACAGTTTTAGAGGGAGGATAGAGAAGTCCCTTCTGACTCTTATTCAACACCAGGTTGAGAGCCAACATGAGTCATGAAGATGGAAATAGCACACAGGGAAAATCACACAGGATCAAAGCCAGTTATGCGTCTCCCTGCGTTGTTACTGCTGTTGTATCTCATTTAGTCATAAAGCATTTAGTGTTTCCACACTTTATGTGTCGTCATAGAATCGTTATTACGTTAGAATGCGGTTACACCATGTGTGATGTGGTGCACACAACTGATCGACATTCCCTACAATACAGAGATCTGGCTTTTACTGAAATGTGGTTAGGGCCATAGCTACCAAATATAACCTGCTATATAATGGAAAACTTTATCACTTCTAATGTTGTTTTATGTGACAGTGGCTTATCTGGTGAAATGACTGATGATTTACGTGACGTTCAAGTAAAGAACTGCAGTACACAACAAAGACAATTACAAGCTTACCACTTCAGTGTAATTCATAAATTATCAATTTGCTTTTTGATGGTTGCTCTTTCAACAGTTGGAGTACAGCTGAATGTCACATGTGCTCAGTGACGTAGAGGGACTAAAGGTATTAATGGCGTATTTTCACTGTCAAAGAATTTGTTACATTGTTTTCTTTGTTTTGTTTTTTTGAATACACACTCACAGAAATGATAGTTTATTTATGATGAGTTGATTTGTATGTCTGTAATATTGGAATCCGTTTACCCACAGTTATACTCTATATACTATATGTCCCACAAGGGGTGTGGGGGTGTGTTGGTCCTCATGGTCAGCAGTGGTTGTCAATACAGTAGAAACCGCTTACAGTGATCATGGTTACAGTGATCAACTGCTTATATGGATCAAAATGCTTGGGACAGGATCATTGCTGTACAAATGCTGTTTAAATAACTTGCTTATTTTAATGAAGTCGTCCACTTACAGTGTTCATTTTGGGGCTTTTCAAACATTACAACATATGGAATGAAAATTAGAACTGTTGTAGCCTATTACTGCTGCAAGCTGTCGTATGCCGAGGCTCTCTTCTAACTTAATTGTACAAGGTTTTTGGAGCCACAGTGTGTAACGACCGGTAACGACCGTCTCTGCCTGCCATCACTATGTGCGTGTGCATGTGTGTGATTTTGCCCATCTGTTCCTGCTCTGCTCACGTATTGGGACTTTTACATTGTGTAATTACTGTGCCCGCTCTCTCACAGCAGCAGGTGTGTTATATGAGTGGAGTGTAATGCCTTCACTCATTCAGACCAGGCTTGGAGCAGGTGAATGTAGTTTGTTATTTTATCTTTAGATCAGTAAATAGTGAAGCTGTCCGTTTCATTACTTTATATTCATGTCAAAACTATACAAATGTCAGTTAGATGCTAATCTGCATGAGAAATAAAGAAAAAAAAAGGTTCTAATAATCATTTGGTTATAGTGATCAATTTGACCCAAACAGAAGTGATCACTATAAACAGTTCCCATGGTAAAGATTCTCACACATTAGAAGAATTTGATCACTTTGATTCCATGTGTAGAAATGAGCCTACACACGGTTGAGGTTTTTTAGATGACAGTGTCGTAGTAGGTGACGCCAGAATTCGGGAGATTGAAGAAACTGTTTAATCACCAAACCCAGGTGGTGCCCTCGTAGTATTTTCTACTAAAAACATTTCTAAAAACAAAGCTCAATAGTTTGATTGACAGCTCAAAAATGCTGAGAAGACAGGTAGCTGTTGAAGTAATCAAAATTGTGACGTCTAAGTTACTCAGCCTGTCTGCTGCCCACATGGTCTCAAGCTACAGCTCTGAACAATGAAGCCTCTGTAGGAGAGGTCCTCAACAACGGGAAAGGCAGGTATATGAATTACTGACTGGTGTCAGTGAGGGATACATGAAGTCATCCATGGAGAGAGCAGGAGAATACTTACCTCTGTCTCCTCCTCTATTTTGGCTCCCTCCGCCTGCAGCAGGGCCAGCAAAGTGTCCAGGGAGGTGTTTCCTGACTTGTGGTCTGTTAAATTTAAAGAGAGAATAACAACAGAAATGTTTTTATTCTGTTGGACCTGAACTGAGTGAAGGCATGTCCAGCTTTTTTTTACCCATCAGTCTTAACATTGTGTGACAACAAGAGTGGCAGCAGATCCAGAGGAACTGTTTACTCAGTATTTTCATACCATCCACCACACATGTAAACACTGTTAGCATGCATCACTCCATAAACAAATGCTAGACTGATGTGAAATATATTCAATCCTCTTGTCACTGATTTTCAAGTCCTGCATCATACTTATAATGCTCAGGTGCTTCTGATAGAGTTAATATGTTACTACACTCTGTCGTAATAAAGGTGTTGCATGCTGTACTAAACATTGCGCTTATTTTACTGTTTTGATACATTCGTCGTTTTCGTCAGTGAACCAGAGCCACAACAACATTTTTACTATTACAATACTACAATTCCTCACCTCTTTTACGCTATCTCTTCACACAGGATTCTCGTGTTCTGTTTATAAATTGCCTGAAGCAGCACAGATGTATTCTAGATTAAGTGTGATCCATGCCTAAATTAACCAAGGAGCTCATTTGCTAGAAAAAAAAAACCAAAACAAACGAAACAAACTGTTGGTAATAACAGGTTTTAATGGGCCTGTCACACAAAGCTGAAGCAGGATATGTGAAATCTGCCAGTCATCCAAACAGCCATGACGCCTCTCTGTTTGCTGTGAACTCGCAAAGCCCAACTGAGTCAACTGAAACCAACTTGCTGTCTCCAAGGAGGAAGCCTGTTTTGTTTGTGTTCCTAAGATGGACTGAAAGTCACCAGCACCAACTGGAGCTGGAGCTGCATACACACGGAGGCACACTGCCAGTGAGAGCCATCACACACCACTAGTTACTGATGTCCACTTTGTCAACTCTCCTACATTCCACCAAGCCCAGACTACAATATATTAGAGCTCTAACTACAGGAGAGACTCCAGTCTAACCTGATATGCTATTCTAGGCTTCCCTCTGTTCATGACAACCCAGCGAACAAAGATCTGGAGCAACTCATTTATGCACTGGACACTGAGTGTAATACAGGAACAATGTTTCTGGTCTCAAACATCCATTATTCATGTTGAATGTCTTCAGCTCCATTGGGCTCATTAGTTTAATCCAAAATAATAACACGAATACTATTCATAATCAAAGAGAACCTCCTTTACAGGCGCTGTACTTCACTTGCAACGCAAGTTTTAAATGATGTCATCCTCATCAACCTTTGTTCATTTTTAATTATTTATATTTCAATGATGGTGAGATTCGACACTCCTACTGGTCTTTTGTTCTCATTTGTGACACAGATGTGTTAGGAATGTTGTTATTTTAATGTTTACATGCAAATAAAAAGTGCTGCTAATTTGTGTTTGTTTGTGTTAGTGCTTTTTGAACATTTTCAGCACATTTTAACAACACCGCGATAATACTGATAACCGTAATAATTTTTCTCATTATAATCATACAGTTTTGTACAATTTCATCTCTTTTCCTAATAAAAACAATTATATTCAAAAACATTTATTAAGTTATTCCATGAGTCAACATCTAAAAGCATCCTTTCCAAGTTCAGAGTTTAATCCAATCCTGAGAGCAGGTTTGGTAAGCATCTACATTGAGGTCTATTAGTGACATAAGGTCATTTGGTAATTTATTTAAGAGTGCTTTGCAAATAAATATGTACCAGTGTTGATCTCTACTCACAGAGAGATAGGACCAGCCAACCGTTTCATACAGAGTGCAATGATGGGTATTGTAGGTATCCCCAGTGATAAGAGCAGAGCAGAGTAATTTATAGCATCTAAGTGTGGTAGCAGCAGCATATATATTCATTACATCACCATAATCCAGGACAGAAAGTAATGTAGCTTCATGAATTGTTTTTCTATGGTACACAGGAAAATAGCTTCTATTTCTATACAGGAAGTTTTGTCCAATGTTAAAAAGCCATCACTGGCATGACCTTAATTATGACTTGGCTAAACTACAGCTCTCTGATGTCACTGTTAACTGTGAATTTAACAGCTTCTCTGGTTAAACAAGGGTTAAAAAGGGAAAATGAGTGACGGTGAGTAAGCGCGTGAAAGGCAAAAGAAAATAAAGATCAGGTGTTGACAAAAGGTATGGCCAAGTTACATGCGCCTCTACCCTCCTCTCACTTTGGTACAGTGTTCACACACCTTTATCATGTTGGTGTCACTTCCAGCTCATTCACTGGGAAAACATAAATTAACTTTATTATAAACTTTACTATAATAAACCTAGAAGATATTTTTGAGGGATTACAGAAACAACAACTGGCCAAACCAAGATTTCTGTAAAATTAGGACGATTTACTAGTAATCCAAAAATTTATCTCAGAATTGTTGGCACTAGATCCCAAAACCTCACGTTGGTTTGCCAAATTTTACTGACACAAGAACAAATTGAATAGAAAACCTTCAAAGACAGGGACTTCATTCTTGACACAAAGCCTTTTTCCGAGGTGAACTCCCATTCCTTTCTGTCTCGCTCTCATTTCATAACAGGGTGGACTCTCAGGCATATCAGCAACACTCCTCCACACAAAGCTGCGATTCTCTGGCCGAGCAGAGAGCCTGCCGAGCGCACAACGCACAGTCTGGGCCCGCAGATCATGAGACAGCCATTTAGTAAATGAATCCCCGTCGACCTCTGCTGTGAGCCTCAGTTTTTGGCCTGCCTCACTGCCCTGCTCTCTCTCCCACAGATTCCCAACTCTCCTGCCTGCCGATCCCATCATCCACCACTCCCTCCCACCCACTGAGGTTGTTTTACACCAGCTTGCCTGGCAGCACAATGGCCCACTGTGGGCTGCCATTCTCAGAGGCAGTGGATGGTGGATGGAGGTGGTGGGGGTGAAAGGCAGCAACCCTGCCATTTTGGCCTCTAGAGCCTAACGGACAGTGAAGGGTAACGCAGAGGCCACACATTTCCTAGAGAAAGGATGGAAGGGGGCGGGGCTGGTGGTGTAACTGTATGCAAACAACAGCACAGCGAGCTACTCTTCGTTAAATCTTTCATCTGGGTCAAACAGCCACAGTTCTCTCAGCTCTGAGCATCGCTGTCCTTCCCCAGCTGCTCTACAGCAAATCCACAACTAGGACGGCCAGTGCATAGAAGGCGGGGGGCGGGGGAACGCTGGATAACCTACATTCGACAAAAGCCATCGTTTGCTGACAACAAACAAAACCACAGACTGCTGCATCATCTCTCCTGTATGAGAGATGCTGTCCACTAAGACAGGGGTCTGGACTGTTCTGCAGACTGCTTCTGATAGTGAAGTTAAGACTGTCGTTATTGTCTCAAAGCCTTAAATGACAAGACAACATGGAAATATGTGTGCATACGTTACTGAACTACAACAAGCCATTCAGAGTGTGCATGTCTTGCAGAGGAGGAGGCAAAGTCAAACTTTTATCAGCCTAGCAGAGTAGTGAATGGCTGGCATGCTATTTTGAGAAGGCTGCTTGGCAACCACTGCGTCAACAAGGTCACAAGTATCGTCACTCCGTCTTCTTCACACACTAGGAAGTACTGTAAGGTGTGTCAGTGAGGGATAATACAGCCCTGTAAGCCTTTATATCCTACAGTGGAGATCCAAATCAGATCTGGAACTTGCTCAACCCGAACAGAATTAAATTTCAGCAGCTCCTGCAGCAACATGAGGACAGGCCTTCTGGTAACAGGGCTGCTGCAGCCTGCGATGGGACATGTGGGAACTGGTGGAACAGGTCTCTTCAGCGTGCATTCACACAAAATAAGAACAAACAGTGTGGGGAAAAAAACATTATGTAACAGCTCAGCTTCCAATAACTGGCATGCAATGGTTCATTTTAACTGGAAGCAGACGATTGCAATCACCTGAAGTCGTGATATGATCAGTGTTATCATACTGAATGTTTTAATGTAGCGCTAAAATGATGAGTCAGTTCAATTTTATGTGAAAGTCTGTTCCTACTGCAAACATTTAGTCTATGAAATGTTAAAAGATTGTGAGAAAATGCTGTTCACAATTTTTCAGAGGCCATGTAATGTCTTCAGTTTACTTGTTATTTCTTTGAAAAGAAAAACAGCTCTGTAAGTTGGGGATGTGGAACCAAAGAGTATTCACATTTGTTCTCGGAAAATTATTGAAATGTTGCCACACCCCCACATTTCAATAATGGCAGTGTGGGCGTAGTCCAGACCATGTAAAAACCGATGTAGCGGCTCACCGGGTAATGGCCAGTTCGACCACGAAGTGTTTTGTTCTACCTGGGTGCTGTGCGTAATATGCCGGCAGAGTAAAAAATATATCCAACTTAATGATAGGTAGTTAAAACTACCTTTCTCTCTCTTTTTCTCCTCTTTCTCTCTCCCCCATTCACCTCAGACAGGTGTCGCCGTGTGTCACCACTTTTCCAAGTGTGTAATTGCAATTTCATGGCACTGTAGCGGTGGTAACAATTTGCAACTAATTGTTGCAGCTCTCCAGAATAGCTTTGTTGTGTATTTGGCCTGTTGGTCAGGCCAAAGAAGACCTCTAAAGACTTTAGCTAATGTTTTATAGACCAAGCCATTCATTGATTTATGGAGAAACTTAATGGACTGATAATGAAAATAATTGCTAGTTGCAGTCCTATTTTAATGGTACATCATCAAAGCAAGAGTATTAGCTAAATGGGGCATCCAGCAGGCCTGGGGGATCAGAAGTTCCAGGGTGTGCCAGTGGCCAAGCGGTTAAGAGGCACAGCATATAACATCCCAGTGTTTCTAGTTGAATCACAGATGTTCTATCAAAATAATCTTAATGATCTAATTTAACTTCTGCCTTCTGATTACAATCTGAATTGCAATTAAGAAATATCATAAACATCTATTTACAGTTATGTTGTCAGTTATTATAATAATATCTGGGTATAATATGCGTTCTGGTAAAACTGTTTGTACTTTGTGTATTGTGCCTTGTGCTCTGTTTCCTGCATCCACTTGCTTATGTATCAGTTATCAATGACTTCACAGATAAGACTGTGTTCAAATTTCTTAAGAGCTGGGTAACATTAAAAATTCAAGACACTGAGATCAGCTAATCAATAAAAAATGTTTCTCAGTCTGCCATAGCTGACACACTGCTACTGTACCTAGGGTGGACTTGCGGAGCTGATAAGACTCAAAGTTCTCCTGAAGACAGCTGTAGCTCTTGGTGAGCTGCTCCTTCTTGTGCTCCAGTCTGGGCTGCAGGGCGAGGTTTTGCTCGGCCAGGGTTCGGTTGTTGACCAGCGTGGTCTCCTTGCTCTGCTGGACCTCATGCATCTATAACAGAAAACAAAAAACATAAGTGATGTATTTATAGCTTCACCTTTATCATGTCAAGCATCTATTGTATTGTAGTGAATATTAACTATGAATCATCGCACTTTAGCTGCCTGTTTTCACACAACTCCCACAGTCCTCGTCACATATTTTGTCATGACCACAATGTTTCATAGAACTGTTTAAGATCTGCATCTTTATAAGTAGAAACGAAAACCCTGGTTAACTTAATTTCTTTTACAACCCTTTATCATGTGACAGTTTTTTTTTTTAACTATAAAATAAATTTGGACAAAAATTGAAATATATTTGAAACTTAAAATTCCTGCAAGAACAGTAATAATTTGTTATTTGTTATCTGGTTACAGAAGAAAATACAAAACGTAACCTGACAAACTTCACCTTAAACAGCATAAAGCACTTTAGAGCAGCAGGGGACAAACAGCACCTGGGCACTGACTCATCCAGTTATAATTGCTACTGCGTTACTAAACAACAGACCTGTTTAACAACAGCCATCTGACATGTCATGGCAGGAAAACCACAAGTGGATCAAATAACATACAGAGAAAACAGAGAAAAATTGAAAGAAAAACCAAGCAAGCGTCTTAGTAAGGTGTTGGGCCTCCACTTGCCACCGGAGCAGCTTCCTTGGCATTGATTCTACAAGAACTGTAATGGATGGATGAACACCATTCTTCTTCAACCGGGTTGAGATGTGGTGACTGTGAAGGCCGCAGCATATGATTCATATAATTTTCATACTCAAACTATTGAGTGAGCCCTTGTGCCCCGTGGATGGAAGAAATATCATCCTGTTTCTTCACTCATTTTGCAGGTTTATCCTTTGATTTGTCACTTGTCTGTAAATCATAGCAGTAATTCTATCACGTGTGCCAGTATCTGGACCCTGCTGTTGTGCGTGCTGACACATTCTCTCGTTCACTCATCACTACTCCATGTATAACAAACACTAGGTACAGTGAACAGTACACTGAGATTAGCTCTAAGAGTCTTAAAGAGGACACGAGAAACAAGAGCTAAACTCATCATTTTTGAGCATTACACTACACAAGTCATTTAATTCTATGTTAAAATCAGATATAACACTTAAATAGGTACTTCATTATATTTAGTATTGCACTTCCATTAAGTTAAGACTTTATGTTTCCCCAAAGACACATTAAAACTGTAGCTGCAGAGGCTGAGATATCCTAACGCTTAGTCTCTAGTATGGGTCAGGCTGCAGAAACATTGCATCCTACATTTCCTATAATCCAAGTCAACAGCATCTTTCACTGCCTCATAAATACTCACTTCTTTTTTTTCAATCCCCACACCTGTAGTATGTAATGCAAATTTTTAAAATGGCTATTTTGTCCACACTTTAGGAACCTCCCTCCAAACCTGTTTTAAAGGCTGAGTAGTCCTCCCTCCTTCCGATGAGTTAACCGAACCTCATGTAAAAATTGGTGGAGTGTCATTTTCATGCGAGTTTGAACTGAGAAAATTAAGACAAGTGGGAAGAACAACATGCTACAGTGAGAACAAGTGGGGGATTTAATCAAAAAAGCTCCCCAGCCACTTCCTACTTCTCAAATGACTCATTTCACACAACCACCCAACATGTTGTTAAGTGTAAAAAAATTACCAGGATAGGGTGAGAACATGTAGGAAAACCTAAATATACACTAAAGTGTGGAGGGTGATTATGGAATAGTTTCTAAAAGTGAGGCAGCGTTGTTTGTTTGAACAGAGAAAACATTTCATACAGGGAAAAGCAGCTAAATGATGTCTATTACCGCTACAATTGGAGCCATCATATCCTGAGGTGACATACCTCCCTTTTGCAAAAGCCGATCTGCTCATTCATCGTGGCCCGCTGAAGAAGCAGACCTTTAAATAGCATCCATAACTGCAGGCTTGTTCTGTCAAACCAAACACATAATTGTTTGCTGGCGGAAATGCTCTCCAGTGTTCCACTCTCTCCATAAAAACGCTGGAATAATCACAGGAAATGTAGGTTAAGAGCTACTCTGAATGGACCATAGACCTGAATTTTGGAGAGCTGGTGTAATAACCCACATTTAGATACAGGTCACTGTATTACTCCACTCGCAAAGAAAAATAATTGTTACACAAGTGAGAAACCGAAGGAGCATGAAAGCTAACTTTGGCTTGAGGACTCTGAACTACAAACGTGAACAGGTGCTGGTCTCCTGAGTCCCTGATTTTGGCCAATACCATCAAATTTTAAGTAATTTTGAGTAAAGTATCTAAATCTCAGTATTGAAGCTACAGGCAAGCAATCAGACAGGCTGACATACCAGCTGGTATTAGCTTGTTGCAGATGTATATCATTACAGGTGTTGATCAATGAGTTTCAAGAAACTACACAGAAATGCCAGTTTTGAGGTAAATGATCTCCGTCCACACTAAAGATTTTCTACTCTCCAGTCGTCTCTCCAAACGAGGAACAGCAAAGACAGTTGTAGTGTTAAAATGCAGAACTGAACTGCACAACAGCTGCTAGCAAAGACAATGGGGTCAGAAACGCTTATAATTCGTTATCCATGTGGTGTTCACCACTGGTAGTCGAAGCTGATAAGTCCCAATCAGGAGACGAATGTTGGTGTCTGCATCATTGTTTCCAAAGGTCTCAGTTTCTGTCCGACCAGACTATAGCGCAACCCCAGAGTTTATAAACTAAAATGGGGCCAGCAGCATTTCCAAAAGTCTCAGTTTTAGAGGCTCAAAAACTCAGCAGTAGTGTGAACACCAGGTGCAAATGTAGCAAAACTGATGCATTTCAAAACTCAACGTATTACTGTGGATGTAGCCTGATTAGAAGTTTGTTTAAAAAAACAAATCTAAAGCTTGGGGCAAAGCTAAAGACAGGAAAAATCACACCTCAAGATTTTTTCCTTCAACCTGAACTGATTTTTCAGTCTTTGACATTCAGAGAAGAGCATTAACCTTACAACTGAGTAAATACACCAGACAACACACTGAAACACTGGTCAGTGATGACAACGCCGCAAATCCTGCGAGAACACAAATTGTCACAAGTTCTTGCACCAAAACAAACCAGGATAGCAACCAGCAGCTTGTACTGTTCATATACAGAGACATTTGTACTGAAAAGGCTAAAAAGGTTGAGATACTGAGTGGAGAGTCACGACCAATGTGGACTGTATAGCCTATATAAGAGACTGGAAATGAGTGAACTTTGCATAATGAAGCCAACTTCAGGTAAAGCTTTTCATTTACTGGCATGTCTCCCTTGTCATCTGTCACATACAAGATTTCATCTGCTGACTGATCAGCTGATCCAGACTGGGACAGACCCACGTCAAATTGGTCCTGTCCCTACACATCCGAATAAAGAATCCGTATCAAGAATGCTTGGTGTAGTATCGTCTGATATATCATTATCAGATAACAAATGTCGATATAAGTATCGGCCTCAAAAGACCAGTAATGGTAGAGCTATAATTTATATAATTAGACGAGCATGAAATGTTTGAATCTTCAGCAATTAACCAGCGCAATAGACATTCATGCACCAAGATGTTATTATATCCTTCTACTCATAAATTCATAAATACATAAAAGCCATTCCAGGATTAGTAAAGACCTGAAAAAGATAAGAAGGCAAAGGGGAGAGACGGTGCTTAGCTTAACCTTAACTCACTTCCACATGTATAAAAAAGCTTAAATGAGCTGAAACATCATGGTGACATTGTAAACTGGGTCATCTTCACATCAAGATCATTTGGCTTTAGCCCAGTGGACACTCAAAAGGTAGGTTATCAAAACAGCGATCCTACATTTCTAAAAATAGTCATTGCAGCTTGAGCTTTCTTCAAAATATGAGCTGCAAACAGCCGACTATCACACACATACATTCATACACAGAAGTCGCATTAGAGTATGCTGTAGCAAAACATTAGTGGCACCTAGTACATGCAGGTATGACACATTTAAGGTCAATTCATGGAAAAAAAGGAAACAGTGAATCTAAACAAATTCGTGACAGCGCTATTTGCATTATTCAAAAGGCAGCACATGCGTGGCCGTCAGTGTGTGTTTTGCAAAATGAGATTATTGCCTACAGCCAAGCATGTGTGTCTACATCTGAGGGTTTGTGTCCATACACTACAGCTGTATGCTCAGTGCTTCTCAGCATTCTCAGGTTTCACTAAATGCCTTATGACACCCACTGTCTTTGTTTCCATTTAATCTGTTATAAAGGAAGAACTCCCCAGACAGTTCCACCTTTGGCTCAGGCATGTCTTCACTTGGCTGAGTCTCTTCTATAACTGCAATAATCTTGTGACTAACTTAAGTCAACACCTGCTGTGTCATTGCAGAAAATAAGTCCCTCCCTCTCCATAACCTATGCGAAGAGGAAAACGAAACCATGGAGACAACCGGACAGGGTGTGGATCAAAAACAGAACTGACAACACAAAAGGAGACATCACGGCACAACATTCATCCAAATCACTAACAATACCAGACTGTGTTCTTCCGGCTTTTGCGAGATGAAATAGATCTGGTGCACTTATGATGATGTAAAGTAGCTTGCTGTGGTAGTTTCTCATGTCTGAGGAGACAGACTCTTTCCACAGCGCCATGACACCAAACAAGAAAAATTCCTGTCTTGACAATGTTTAACATTTGTAATTACTGATCAAGTCCATGCTGTAGGGTGAGGAAGGGAGGAAGAAAGTTTTTCCTGAAGAGTTTTCACTTGACAGTAAAAAAGAAAAAGAGAATCAGTACGGTGGGAGAATGCTGGTGGGGCTGATTTAGCGTAGATTAAAACCCACACTGGAAGGAGCAGCATGATGGGAAATAATCACAAGCACAAATCCGGTATAAAAATCCTACTAATCTGTTAGCCCTCTGTCTTGATATATCAAAATTCTGTCTGCAGTGAAACCTTTCTAAGGACTGTGGCTTGTAATCACTCTGTGTATGGAAAAACTCAGGCTTATCAGCTGCTTATCGTGACAAGGACAGACTTATGATACAGCAGGTACACATTAATTGGGAATTGCTGAGCCCTTATGCTACTGGAGCAAGGCCAGAGTCCTGATATGAGCCAGTGGCCGTGGCCTGTGTAGAAAGGCAACTCTGAAAATGTCAGTTAATACTTACTTTGGCAACTGCCTCAAAAACATGTGTCATGCTGCATACTTTAAAACTAGCTCTGAATGTATGAGGTAATGTGGTGAATTCGGCATTTATAGCCTGATTCCACAACACAGCACTAATAAAATATCCTTTGATGTAGTGGTTTAAGTCTTCATTAGGGTCTGAGTGCAGAGTGAACCAGGCATATTTCAGATAAGGGTGTTCAGTGCTGTTTTCCTCGGAAACGGCCAATCTGCGCCGACAGAAGTCTTAAATTGGTAGATATGTGAGTGAAGTTTGGCACGACGACCTGACCCTGACAGAGTGTCGAGGCTAGGCCAATGCTTAAATTATGTTTACTGAAATTTACTCAGCATTAGCACGGTCATTAAAATAATATATTTTATTATATTATTGAACACTAACGAGCTTATCTCGTGTGGGGAAGTACTTTTTTTTTAGCACAAACCGGGAATCCTCGTGTGTTAAAACTTGAGACAATGCTTCCCCCTGCTCCGTCCCAAGGTTAACGATTTGTAACGTACTACTTCGTGTTTCGGAACATTAAAGTTCCGTTGACAACACGTATGTGTTACAAAATCCCGAACGTGATTCGAAGCAACCGTTTCCGTAACCGTTACCGAGCGTATGTTGGGAAAGCACAACAACAAAAGGCTAAGGAAAAAACAGTGACCGAGAAAAAGGAGTCAATAGCTAACATTGGGACTACAAAAGCCCCTAGCTTAACATACCTCGTCCATCTCTTGGACCATTTTCGTGAGTTTGTCGTCGTCCTCCAGGATCTCGTTGAGCTGTGTCATCGTGTAGGCGCTAAACTTGTTGGAAAAACTAGACATTTTAGCTCTTGTTGTGTGTTTCTCCTCGTCTGTGGTCCCTCTTCTTGCCTCTCTGGATTGTGACAGCTGACTGAGCTTCCCTTACAGGAACTAGAGAGGATACAGGCCCGGTGCTGCCTTCATGTGCGATCGGAATTTGCCACATTCATCGTCAATTGAGCAATAATCAAAGTGTAGGATGAACCTTTTACTAACTTTGACTCGGTCACCTAATTATTGACTTTACAGTAATATACAGAAATCAGTTTTAAAAAGTAAATAAATAAACGTACAGATTTTTCTTTGGAGCCAAATAAGGACTATATATAAAATGTATATGAATTAATAATGTTTAACATTATAATAATTATACTGTATTAAAATAATAAAATAAAAATACACCAAGTTATGCTTTAAGCCTATTTTCAAGACAGTTCAGTTATATCCACACGCATGTGGATGTACTGCTATAGCTGGGTGTAAAGCTTGTTTGTAAAATAGAAAAGTGCATCAGCAGAAGAATTTGACTGTAGTAGCCAATGTCCCCTGTGTTAAGAGTTATACATGCAATCAGCTGAAGGACTATAGGAGTTGCAGATCAATTAATCAACTAAATGTTTCAGCTTTAGATGCAGCAAAATTACATCCGCCAACATCATGAATTTGATACAAATGACAAAGAGTCACCCAAAATATTATAAATAAGTCACTAAAAGTTACTAGTATGCCCATGTTTCCATTGGCTGAAGGGGGGTTTTACAAGGAGACAGTGAATGTAGCATATGGCGTTAATCCAGCATGTTTGTTGTAACCATAAAAGACTCCATGCAGTGTATTTTTACAGTCTTCATTACACAGATTGTTCATTTACAGTGGTTGATACAGTTACATTATGTACAAGTAGTGTCATTAATTGCTTTCTTTCTTTATCACTGACAATCATAGATCTCTGTAGTGCATTCAGTTCCACAGCCAAAGGCACCTGTCTTTTCTTTGCAGTCACCACGCTGCTTACTTACAAATAATATCATTTATCCACCTGGAAAAGAAAAACCAAGCATTTCCACACCTGCTACAGCAAAACCAATACAAAAGCAAAAACAAACCCTGTGGAAGACTTAGATAAAACAAGTTCTGTCTGGAGTGTGATGATGAGGTATTAAAAAGTAAAAACACACACAATCTTATACAGTACATCAATCAGTTAATAGTCATATTGACCACTCATTCAAGTTTTATCTCCAATGGCAAACTCAAATCAAGGGTCAGCCTTGATATGATATGTTTTGATACATTTGACTCTATTATAACTTAATTATGCTACTCAGTTCGTCTGTAAGCGGATCTTTACCTGAACTGATTCTGACATGATCATTTCATCAAATTCCTCATTAAAATATATCAAGGTTCTGGATTTCACTGGAGCATTTTGAGTGCTCTGTGGTCTATATTCTGTCTAAGATACAGAATCTGCATAAAATACCTTCTACAGTATAGGGTTTTAGCAGCAGTCCACTCCCATTTCAACAAGCTGCTGTTGCTGATTCTCAGTAGCGAACATTGCACTCAGACTCGCTGGCGCTGCTGCTTTGTCTTCTCTGCTGACGCCCTCCGTCAGACTTCCAAGGGAGGTTTTCTGATGGGTTTAGGACCTCCGCCCCTGTCTCTATGCCCAGGACCTGCCTCTGCACCAGCTTGCAGTAGAGCCCCCCACTGGCCATCAGCTGACTGTGAGGGCCCTGTTCAGCCACACGGCCCCTGTCGATCACAATGATGTTGTCTGCTTTCTCCACTGTGCTGAGCCGATGGGCGATCACCAGCACCGTGTGCTCCCGTATGATGTTGTTCAGAGCCTGCTGAACCTGCAATGGATAGTCACAGACATAAATCAACACCTCTCTGAAACATTATATCATTCACTAATGTTGTATTTACTACAGGCTATATTACAGGGCTGCACTACATCTAACAGGTGCTGCAGATGTCATTTGGCTTTGGTAATTGTAGCAGTTTACTTACAATGTGCTCACTTTCTGCATCCAGAGCGCTGGTTGCCTCATCTAGGATAAGAACACGTGGGTTGCGGATGAGAGCTCTTGCTATGGCCACCCTTTGTTTCTGTCCCCCTGACAACTGGGTGCCCTTCTCTCCAACACCTGGGAAAAAATAAGGTGTGACATACATAATAGTTAGTAGCATTTAATTTCAGAAAACAATAATATGTAGTTACCGTTAGGCTCTTTTACATTTTGGAGGCATTTTTGTCTTTATTTGGTTAGTGGACAGAGGAGAGAGGACTAGAAATAAGCGTAGCGAGAGTAAATTCCCAGCCAGACTCAATTGTACTTGAATATAGACCAGAATAAGTGGAATGTGACTAATAATAATGAAATTCTTGGATTAAAACTGCTTTTATGTGTCAATAATAAATATCTGTAAAAACTTTTTTTATGCAAGACGCGTACTTTTCAAAATAAAGTAATGATTAAGATGAAACTTGACTAGATGAGACTAGATCCCACTCAACCTGAACTAACCGTGAGCTCTCTCGCAGGAGACCAGTCCAGGGTATGTAAAGAAAAACATAAATCAGTGCAATATTGATATTACTTAGTGTTTGTTTCTATTATGCTAATCACTGACTGGATGTCCTTGATAACATACCTTTTCCATTACTAATACAGTGACTTGCATATTAACAGATCACATAATTACTTGTCTCATAGCCTTTGGGGAGGGTGGTGATAAAGTCATGAGCGTTAGCCTTGGTGGCAGCCTGCACCACAGCCTCCATGGGGACGTCACTCAGGCCATACGTGATGTTTTCCTCGACCGTCCGGGCAAAGAGTACAGGCTCTTGGCCCACTAGAGCTACCTGCAGAGACAAAATAACAAATGGATGAAACTATGTGTGAAAAACATTAACCAACAAGTAGCAAAAGATAAGCATATTCCTATATATCGTATATATCTTCTTCCTCTGTGCCATAAAGCTCCATTGTTGTCCAAAACCTATTACAACACACCATTGAGCCGCACTGTTGAACTTGGTGACATGTTCCTTCATTATCAGGAACACACACACTGTAGTTTATTTTGACTCACTCCCACACACACCCTCCTGCTGTAGGAAATACTCACTGGAGCACCCAATGTGGATTAATCAGCAGCTGAAAATAGGCCCTCACACATGCACCATTTACTCCAGTTTGAGTAAGATTTGCTAAAACTACAGCACCCAGCTGTTTCAGGAAATTACTTAGCCTTAAAAAAACAAACAATGTATATAGAGTATGTCACACATTTTTAAAGATAGGAACAAATGGGCTTGGGGCCACAGACGGAGTAGGGAAACTGTAAACTGACAGATGAAAAAGGGCCTTGTTGGTTTTGGGCTTTTGCTGGGATTTTTTGACAATAAGAAAAAATATAGAACAACATCAGTCTCCTCCTTTAAAAGAACACCCTGTCATACCCCTGAAACTATGTCTGTTACACTAATTTATACAGACCTTGGAGTGGAGGTAGTCGTGCTGGAAGGTGTGAACAGGTTTTCCATCCAGCAGCACTTGGCCTTGTTGAGGAAGGTAGAAGTTTTCCAGCAGACTCACACAGGAGCTCTTTCCACTGCCTGAGGGTCCCACGAGGGCTGTGACCTCTCCTGGCCGCAGGGTGAATGACACTCCCTACACAAGGAACCGATTCAGGAAGTGATTTTCTTCAAACTTAGAAAATCAGACATCTTTTTATCTAGTAAGAAGAATGGGTTTCAAGGCCGGAGGGCTACTGATATTTGGGATTTATGTTACTTATATCTGATAATATTTGCAAAAAATTCGATCTGTAAATATGACCATGATCATGTTCAAATATCACAAAAAAAAAAACTGTTTCCCCAGAATAACAATGTAAAGTAGCTTTTAGACACAGATTAATTACATAAAATACTTTTAATTGAAAGTTTTTATGAAAGGCTTGTATTGGCCCAATATTTTATATAAACTGACCCTGAGCTCTGCAACATAAAGCCAAACTGACCAGCTGTGAATAGTGCATTAGTTATACAGGGTTTCTCAACACAGTGTAGCAGCAAGATCCCTCAGAACAAACCTTGAGGATATCAATCTCAGGGCGTGTCGGGTAGGCAAACGTGATGTCTTTAAATTCAACTAGACCGGTACATGTGTCTGGAACCTCTGTACCATCAGCTCGGTGTTTGGGTTCCCTGTCTAGATACTCAAAAACCTTCTCAGCTGCTCCCACACCCTGCATGAGGCCTGTGTACACCGACGCAATGCTCTGAAACATGAATTACAAAGGAGCATTAGCATCATGTACTTGTTTTTGTAGACTTGTAATAAAAAGATATAAAGGAAACAGATAACATACCTCCAGACATTCTCCCAGCTCGAGCATGTATATGAAAAAAGATATCAAGGCACCACTGCTCATCTGACCAGTAACCACAAGGTGACCCCCATAGTAGAGGATAGCAACCTCCAGAGCGAGCTCTGAAATCTGAAAAACACACACAAGTACTGTAACAAACAGTTATCAATAAAAAAAAAAAAAAACAGAACAGATTTAGAGCTTTACTGTTGATACCTACACAACTGGACCACATGTAGCAAGCATAGGCCAGGGCTTGCTTTTTGTTGAGCTGGAACATGACTAAGAGTTTGGCATAGTAGGAGTCAGCCTCCCCACACTCGTTGGCAAAGCTCCGCACCGTCCTCATGGCTGAAATGGTTTCTTCTGCAACTTTGTTGGCCTCTGCAAGAGTTGTTTGCACTTCTTTGGTCAGTTTCTGTAAAAATAACATTAAAACAGAGATGTTACTCAGTTTTATCTTCAAAATAAATCATCAGTACAGATACAAAACAAAACTACTTTACCTTGTAGTATTGTCCGTAAAGTGTAGAGACGACGGCAATGAAAGGGAATCCCATGATGGTCACCAGTGTGAGCTTCCAGGACATCCCAAACATGAAGATGAAGAAGCCAGCACCCTTGATGGTGCTCCTCAGAAAGATGTTGACATTCTGGGAGATGAGATCACTCACTTGGGTGGTGTCAGCTGACAGACGTGAAATGATGTCACCTACAGGGTGATATAGGCACGTAGTAGCATTAGGAGGACAGCTCTATTGTCAAAGAGGGCCCTTGAGTAGGTGAAGGAACAAAAGATGGATGGATGTATTAATAGCGTTTCCAGGTCACCTGTGTGGTTGTCATCAAAAAAGGCAATTTCCTGCCTCATCAGAGTTCTGAAGAGATGGTTCCTGAGCCGAAGGTTTAATCGAGCAAATGTCATGGTGAAGACTCCTCCACGCACTCCCATTGCAAGTGAACTGAGGAGAAAGAAAGGATCGTCAAACATTTTTCTGGTTTGTGGACAGGACACGTGAAGAATAAATAAAACAAACATAACATACGTCCCTCTCACACCAGTCATTTCATTTTGAAAATCCACCCAGGATTACAGTGACGACACACATACATTTCACAATCAGAAGACAATCTGTATATTGTATTGTATATTGTATTGTATATTGTGTAAACACCCACCTGGCTAAGGCCAGCACTGCCACTGTAATGACCGGTTTAGCAAAGTACTCCATGCTCTTGTGAACCACAATGCTGTCTATGGCCTTCCCATAGTAGTACGGTATGAAGGCTTCACCTGAAGGGAGACACCATGATAAACTCTCAGAGCTGCTCACATATTTCTGAGTTTGGAATTTGTCTGTGAATGTTCTCATTCGTCCAGGTCATTGCACTAGTCAGACTAGTCCGCACTAGTCAGACTAGTGCGGACTAGAGAGACCAATACATAAGAACTGATGAAGCCGCTTGGATAAGAGGCGAAACGTCTTCCACAGACAAATACAAGTCCAGTTGCCTTCGATTTAATTTGAGAGAGAGAGTTTGGAATTGATTATTCCTACATAATGAGTTACAGTATCTTAAATGTCATCAGTAAAAGCAAGATGCTTAGTGAGAACTTTTGGACAACAATGAGATATTTGTTTTCAAATTAACTTCAGAAATGGAATAGAGTTAGGTTAAGAGTGTAGTTGTTTCTCAGGTGTAAGCATTTGCTGCTTTTCTTTGTCTTACGTGATAATAAACTAAGTATCTTTGAGTTTTGGACCAATAGCTGAAGAAAACTATCTATTTTTAAAAAGTCACATTTCTTCTTTGTCTAATTTCTGACATTTCATAGACCAAACGATTAACTGAGAAAATAATCAGTCAATCAATCAATCAAGCAAGCAATCAATCAATCAATAATAAAAAATAATCATTATCTGCTGCCCCTGTTCAGTGGGTCTTAATTTATACTGGTACACATTTTGAAGGTGAGGTGTTTTTGCCAGACAGTTTACACTTTATGGACGAGCACTGTTTAGAAGCTTTTTAGAGGAGTTAGTATGTAAAACCCTGCATCCAAAAATGCTCTGTATGTTCAATAAGGTGCTATAAAGTTCCTGTTCCTGTCTCAAATTTTATTTCTTCTTTTTGTCTGTTGTGGAAGATGAAGAAACCAAGAGCCTTGTACTTTGACATTAACAATGGCACTTAACTGCATTTTTATGAAGCCAAATCTTAAAGTGTTGTGTGATAAGGAATGAGTAACACAGTCACAACCTACAGGCTCAGTACTTAAATTGCCATAGAAAGGCTCTGTTGAGATATTGAGCAAAAGTGTTGCAATCCTGTGTAACAGACAGGTGGAAACACTGTGACTGGACAGGTTTATATTACGATGTTGAGGTCACTCACACACAGCAGAGATGAGGAGGAAGAGGACAGCTACAGACACCAGTCCACCATCCTTCTTGCAGAAGGTTAGCAAACGTCCCAGTGTTGCCCCAGAGCTGGTCTTCTCCTTCTCCTGGATTCCCTCCTCCTTCTGCTTCTTCCTCTCACACCCCACACCCCGCTCCTCCTCACCACCTGTCCCCACCAGCTTCTCAGTGTCCTCAGAGTCTCCTCCGCCTCTGTTGCTGGTGCTGCTGGTGCCGCTGTCGTGAGCGCTCACTGAGACGGACTGCTTCCCCAGCAGGCTCCAGAGCAGCATGACTCCCAGAGAGGAGGCACAAGTCCAGCATATCAGGCTCAGGAGCCAGGGCTGGTGTGTCAGAGGCTCCACTTCAGACAGCATCAGCAGCTTGGCCAGGGCATAGGTGATGATGACCAGGCAGATGAGGAGAATGAGGGTGGTGAGTGTAACGACCCTTGGTGGGCCGTCCTCCTTGTTCCATGATACACCTATGGAGGCTCCCAGCAGAAGGGAGGCTCGGAGCAGCACAGTCCCCCAGAGGTCCAACACTGACTGGAGGATGTTAAAGTCCAGGACATCCTTTCTGAATATGATCAAGTGTGATCCATGTGTGTATAGGACAGTGCTGATGACAATATCCAGTAGGACAAACAACACAGTGCAGCTCACACTTATTTTGATGCCCATGCTGATTATCAAGGCAAAGTTACAGGGAGTTATGACAAGTACTATCAGTGGTATACTATCCCAGATAACTACAAAAACTGGCTTTTCAAAATAAAACTCAGGGTGATTAGCAACTAGACTCAAATGTAGGACATCTGGTCAAAATTTAAATGAGGCCTTACATTCAGAAAAACACATAATAAATACATACTGCCAGAATCATTATATGGTATTTTAAGATCACTCAGAATTTGGCAGAAATGATTCCAAATAGGATTATTTGAATTACTTCTTTACACTTACTGTTATTTTGAAGGAATTTGCTTCCGGTCCTCTGCGGCTCGTAACAAGAGGAAAATGAGGTAGTATAATATAACAAGCTTAATTTAAGCTGTACCTACGCTATAAATGATTGCCCTGTAAGGTTGGAACATTGCTCTCAGTCTAGCACATGTTCTACTACATTATTGGCTGCATGTATAAGTTAGCCATTAGCAGGCAGTGAATTGTGTTGCGTCAGGTTACAAATGCGTCCATGTTATTAAATCCCTGGAGGTCCAGTCAGGTGTCCACAGGAACCTTAAACCATTTACTATAGTTTTTCTATATTCATAGTAAAATACACAACATCGTAAATAGTAGCCTACACTTGCTACATGCTACTTAACTCAAAACGAGCAAAGTAGGTTTAAGAGAATGAAGTGACACTAGCGAGGTGGACGCCGGTTTCAAAGATCGTCTACACAACAGAGGACTCCCACTTGACAGGAACTACAAACTGGCATAAACACACACACACGCTTACTGCTTCGTACAATACGTATCTTAACTGTCATAAATCTGATGTATCCGTGATGAAATGACCTTGGCATCAGTGAAGTCAGTCATATTATAAAGCCCCCCCCCCAGTTTTCACATAATCAATAGTAGTACTAATATATATATAGTGAACTAATATTTTCAAAATTAAACTTCAAATAAATCACTTCTTGTTACATGAAAAAAGAATTTCAGTGAATTATAGTTAGCTAGCTCCAAACACATTCAAACTGCCACACAGGTTTACCCTTTAGAAACGGAGAATTCACTCCGCAGTGGTTTTAATTTATAAAGGAGTCAGAATGATACCTCATTGCTTTTGACCTACCTTTGCTTTCTGACGCACAACAGTTGTTGCGGAAGTGAACGTGTTGTGTAGCCCCTCTCACCAGGAATTGTAGCGCGTTTAAGAGCATCAGGCATGGATCATGGATGTATTATAAGAATTTATAATAATGTATTATAAGAACATTCAGGCATCACAAAAACCAACGACCCTTCTCTCTTTGATGGGAGAACGTTTTTTTGTGAAAGTGATGTTTTGTGAAATCTCAATGAAACACCAGAATAAAGTGTGTATGAAGTGTCTTTCTGTTCATTTTAGTTTCACTGCTGCAACTTCAGTTTTGGTTCACTTTCTTTAGATCTATTTTATAATTTCTGTTTTTATACTGTTTTCCTATGGTGCTTTTTATTCTATTCTTATGTTTCTTTTAATTTCTGTTAAGAACATTGAATGACCTGTGTATGATACTGTGCTATGCAAATAAATTTCCCTTCATTGCCTTCACTCTCACTGCTCTTATCAGCTTTTTTTCCAGCAGGAGCAGACAGCTGTTTTGTTTTCATCATCAGTAGACTCAATGTTCACCTGTCCTGCCCCAAACAACAGGCAGTTAGTGGCTACACACGGTGGAGCATTTGGCAGCTAGAGACACATTTTTCTTGGGAGATGGAGACCAAACCAGAGCTGAAAGAAAAGTGAATATAGGACTTACCTTCATCAAGTGGATAAAAACATGACTCCAAATGAATTCTAATGTTGCTCTCTGTTACCCTGAATGTGTTAATAGGCAACTATTTGCTAATACATTTAATACCACAACCTTATGAGATTATAAAATGCCATGTTTTCAGCTTTTTAAATTTAATTTTAACAGTAACGAACGCTCACAAGCAATATCTAATTTCCTGTCATGTAATGGCTATACACCAAGGCTTCACAAATAAAACAATACCTTTATTTTAAAGCACTGCAGTGTAAGAACATGTTGTACGACAAAGTGAAAACAATTAAGTTCACATCATTTTCATGGGAAACACTTTTTTGTTGGGAATTGGGAGGAAAAAGCTCAACAATTCTTGAGGGTCAACGCTTCCTTCCGGATCTTTGGCCAGCGAATTCTGTTTCTAAGTGTGAGATTCATCTACAAGTGACACATCAACCCGCAGTGTCTTCAACTGTAGTAGCACTCATCATCACATTCATCAGGATTTCCATCTTCGGTCCAAGACTTCAGGCAGCTCATGATGACATGCAGTCGTGCTCTGATGGGATCTCTACTCTCCAGTATTTTCAAACTGTCCCTCTCAGTGGACGTCAGACTCGGGTAAGTGATATGCTAACTCAGTCTTTATGTCTTCGGCGCTGTTTTGCTCGGTGGAAAGCACCGTGTCAACAGGAAAAGACAAATATAAACTCTCTTTCAGTTTTTTGGGTGAGGGCGAGTCTCCAGCACCGAACAGAGGGTCTGCAATTTTAAAGGTCATCGAGGGCATGTTATGTGTCCTGCGTTTGGCGTTCTTCTTCTTCTCTTGTTTGTACGCTGCGTTCATATTGGCTAGCACCTGGAAGTGAAACACATATTTAGGCACAAAACAGAAGGGATGTTAAAAGAACAATACAAAAAATCTGAGCTGAATCATTTCCCTCCATATCTACCGTATGTTAAATAACAGTTATGTAATGAGTTAATAAATCAAAGCAGATAAATGTATGTATTTGTGAATATTCTGTCCACAGGTTTGCTGTCGAATGACACATGGGTAATACTAGTGTTGACTCTGTATCCTAAATAATTAATATTTTCTTACACCTGAGGTTTCTGTGACAGAAAGGTGTAAGAATCAGGTTTCTGTCATGTAATACACATGAATGTGCACAACAGTCAACACAAATGAAGACATCATGTCCAACATGTTACGATACATGCCAAGCACCATGTCTGGGGCACATGAAAACATAAACAATGCAACAGCAAGCTTGGTTGAATGTATGTGTACTATCAACTGTGGCCAGTCACAGAGGGAACGAAAACTGTTAAAGCTGCCCAGCCCTAATATAAGGTCATGTGACTATTGTCTTAAGACAGACTTAACGCCATCTCAAGTGACCTTTAAAGACGCAGCACTGAGAAACATCGTTCCTCAGCTTTGCATGTATGTAAAGTTGCGCACATGTGAAAATCAAACAAAGAACGAACTCCAACACCTGCATTATTTTCATTCATGAGATAAAATAAATTAATGTGAATTACCAGCTGCTTAATGGAGTTCTGTTGCTCTTGCATTATTGTCATATATGTAGAGGCCTCCTCCTTTGTGGAATACATATCCTGTTCTTGCTCGTCATAATTCAGCAGGCTCAGTGTAGTCTAGAGGACAGGAAGGGACATGTAATAAGCAGACACCCATACACATAGTTAGGCTTCTTCCCTCAGTCTTACCTCATTAGGTAAATTAGCTTTCCTGTTGAACATGAGGGAGTAAGGGGTGAACTTGGTCGTAGGGTTGGTGGACGTCCTGAACAAAAACAGCACAGGGTCCAGAAAGTCGTCCCATTCCGCCTGCTTATCCGTTACCATCTGCACAACAGCTTCCTTCAGTAAAGGACTCGTGCAGTCGTGGAGCGGGTTGAGCTGAGGTTGATCCAGAGGAGACACCTTCTGCACGATGCTCCACCTGTCGCACAGCAGCTTCGTAACCTGGAAAACATCCGTATATGCACTGACAAAACCGACCAACAAACAGTACCACAATCTCTGATCGGTTTATTTCAAATGAACTTTGTGATTCACAGCTCACCTCATCACAGAAGTCAGCATTCTGCATGCATACTATTGTTTTAGGGGCACCAAACCTAATTCAGCAGAGAACAGATTTAGTGCAATTTCAGGTTAAAAATATCTTAAAATTGAGGGTATCAACATGCATTAAACTACAAGTAGTGGCCTAGATTTAGATCTCATTTCAACTTCAGTGACTATTCAAGGTTTTATGTATTTTACCTGTATATACATTTGGAGATGCATCTTGCAACAGAGAAAGCATCTGTCTTTTGCACTGGAAATGCTTCTGGCCATTTACTGAGGTAATCGATGAGGACTGTAACATGAGTGTTGCCTTGCTGTGTCTCTGGAAATGGTCCTGGTGAGAGAAGAGAAAAACAAAACAGGTGTCAAACTAAGGAAAGAAATTAAAGAACAGAAAAATGTTATTTGTTGATTTAATTGAGGCAAAAACCTATAATGTCAATCCCAACAATATCCCAAGGTGTGTCCACTTTTATAGGCCGAACCGTCCTTGCCAGGTTTTTATTCCTCTCTGTGTGCTGACAGGTCTCACATACTTTAATCTGGAACAGGCAGGAAACAGTTATCATATTATCAGTGTAGTACCCTGTGATATTAACTGAGCCAAACAAAGATTTAAGTACCCAATCCACTACATCCTTGATGATCCCAAGCCAGTAGTACTTGCTCTGGATTCTGTGGACAGTCTTCTTTTGGCCCAGGTGATGGCCGATGTCGTTGAAGTGGCAGTCAAGAAAAATCTGCCTCTTCCTCTCAGCCTCAATTACCACCTCCCTCTTCTCCTCTTTCTTGGGTCCCACATAGTACAACTTGCCCTCTTGAATAAAAATATGAATGAATGAGACGTGTGAGATATTTGACAATTATTGACAGTGTAAGCAAGGTTTAACTACCCCCAAACAGAAGACTAATACTGAATGCAGACAAATGTATAAGAGAGAGACTCCTGGCATACAGAAAGAACATGACACCATGCTCAATTGAAAAATATTTGTACTTAACTTAGTCGTGTTTATCTGAAAAGCTGGATATTTGATTGAATATAACTTTGGAGTTGCTGGAAACATTTGAGGTTCATTCTTCAATTTGGCATTTACTCTATTTACCGAACACAACTTATCTCCTGAAAATGTAAACTTTTAAAAGTAGTTGAGATGTTTTTCCCATAACGCTTTCCCCCTAAGCAATATAACATAGTTAGCACCAAGAGCTAGTTTTAGAAGTTGAGAGTTAACTGATACAGAGTACTGGTTATGGTGAGCCACTAAGTCAATGAGCCGAATTTTCTAAGGACTCAGTCAGATTCATAAAATATCGTTTGTTATGTCCTAGAAGGTTCACACTTTGTGACAACCCAGGGAAGTTTAAATTGGCAGTTTTATGAATCGAAGTTCGTCATGTCAACAGACAGTAGCGCTAGAGGATAGCAATGCATACTCAGTGTTTGCCACTATTAAATTCAAGTTTTAATATAACCCTTACCGTCAACGATAAACTTCTGGGCGTATCTTTTGAGATTCTTCTTTCGTAAAGGATTCATCGTCTGGGGCAAACAGCCTTTAGCCACTAAAGTGTAAATGTCACCGAGTTTATTGGAGCTGGATTCAACCACCTCCTCCTCAGCAACTTGCAACGACTCCACGCTTAACATTTCAGCTCAGACTTAAAAATTAGTACAAATAAGAGCAATTACACACCTCGATAAACATAAATATGCTGAATACCAATCGGCATATTTAGAAACGGTGCTGCTGCTGATAACGAAGACAAATCCACAATAAAATCACACACAGGATGAAGACACAAAGCGTGAGTTTGTGCTCTGCGTCTTCTTCTACTGTTGAATTTAGCAGGTAGATTTTTTTGCATTAGCGCCACTACTTGACAAACACAAGTACTTACTGCAAACGCTCCTTTAAAAAAGAATGGAACGAAACACAATAATAATGATAAAAATAATAATATTAAAAATAACAATTAATGTTGTGATGAAATGGTATTTCACTCATACTTCCAGTACAAACTTTCAAGGTGTCTTGACAATCATAGAAAAGAAAAGAAACCTAATATTTTAAAAAATAAAATAAGAAAAAAACTGGAAACTGATTTGACAATTCCCTCAAGTGGGCAGGAAAAACCTCCAGAAAGCCTTTCAGGTCAGATTGGAGGAGTCCTTGGGAAGAAATATACAAGAGGGGCCATCTTCCAAGGCTTGAAGGTGTCTTGACAGTAAAATCATTTCAAATGATGACATTGTTTTACAAAAACAAGAAGGAAATATTTGGAAGACATACTCACGTACAGCAATGTCATGAAGCTCCAGGGCGTCTTGATAATAACCAAAAGGCAATAATGTTGATATGAACAATAAAAGTAAAGAAAATAAAGAACTTTTTTGACACCTTCTAGTGTACAAGGATATCTTTACAACAACCCTTACAGATGAGGTTGGAGAAATCCTTGGCAAAAAATACACAAGAGGTGCCTTCTTCCAAGGCGCGAAGGTGTCTTGACAATCAAAGAACAGAAAGGAAACCTAACATTGTAAAAAATAAAATAAGAGAAAGAAGCTGGAAACTGATTGACAGTCAATGAAATGTCAATAAAATATTAACATTAATAAAATAAAAAATTATAAACATTTGGAACTGCTTGACACTCCCTCATGTGAGCAAGAAAAAGCTCCAGAAAGACTTTGAAGTCATAATGGAGTCATTCTTGGGAAGAACTACACAAGAGGGCCATCGTCCAAGGCTTGAAGGTGTCTTGACAGTAAAATCATTTCAAATGATGAAAATATTTTAGAAAAAAAAGCAGGAAACTTTGCAAGACATATCACGTCGCAATGTCATAAGCTCCAGGGCGTCTTGAAATACCAAAAGGCAATAATGTTGATATATCACATAAAATAAAAGAAATAAAGAACTTTTTTGACACCTTCTAGTGTACAAGGATATCTTTACAACAACCTTTTCAAGTGAGGTTGGAGAAATCCTTGGCAAAAAATACACAAGAGGTGCCTTCTTCCAAGGCCGAAGGTGTCTTGACAATCAAGAACAGAAAGGAAACCTAACATTGTAAAAAATAAAATAGAAAAACTGGAAACTGACTTGACAGTCAATGAATGTAAATAAAATATTACATTTAAATAAAAAAAA
>NW_019174272.1:10772972-10850567 GCF_002260705.1 Seriola dumerili | reverse complement strand
CACACACACACACACACACACTGAATACCATCTACTGAATACTACACTCCTCAGGGTTAAACAGTAGCTAGAAAAGTTATGCATTATTCATGAATTGGCCATAAAATGTGATCTGATCTTCATGTAAGACATAAGTATATTAAACACAATTTACTTAAGGTAACAATACACAAACATTTATAAGCGTTCGTGACTATATTGAACACAGCAATTAAACACTCACAATGCTGGTGGAAAAAATAAGTAGCCCTTGGATTAAAAAACTGGTCCCAGTATTAACCTCATACAAGCACTTCCAGTAGGGGCTAATCAGACCTGCATATTGTTCAGGATGAATTTTGGACTATTCAGACCTGCAGCAGCTCAGACATAGTCTTTAAGATGTCTGCTGTTAATGTCTTTCTGAGGTCATTCCTCCGTATTTCACAACTAAGATGATGTTTCTGTGTTGTGATTCAGTTCCCTTTTTATGCCACACCTAGTGCTGTTTGTTCTTCCCAACCAATTCAACTTTAGCTCCATCAGTCCACAAAATCCTTTCTAAGTGTTATGTGTTAAGTTGCTCTTTGGCAAATATCTGATGTGCAGTGATGTTTCTTTTTTTGGAGTGCAGCAGCTTCCTTCATGTTTTCCTGCCATGGACACCATGCACCATGATTTGTGTATGGTAGACTCATGAACAGAGATGTCAAAGAAATGCAAAGGAAACCTATCATTTCTGAAATAAAATTTTAAAAAAAAATGGAAACTGATTTGACACCTCCTCAAATGAGCAAGAAAATCCTCCAGAAAACCTTTCAGGTCAGATTGGATTGGAGTCCTTGGGAAGAAATACACAAGAGGAGCCGTCTTCCAAGGCTTGAAGGTGTCTTGACAATAAAAGAAATGCAAAGGAAACCTAACATTTTAAACACAGGCCGTTGTAATTATACTCTTTGACCATTGGAGGGCAGTAAACCGCTCATAATCACAAAAATGGCAGCTAGCAATTTAAGCGTCAAGTCAGACCAATGTTCCTGTGGGCCTCTTCAAAATAAAATTTTTTAAACATACAAACAGATTACACTTTTAGCACAGCTTAGCCTTAAATTTGAGCTGTAATAAAAAAACAGGTGTGCGCGCAATGGCTTGACTGTAACGCTAAGGCACTTAGCTTCGTGTGAATTAAGTGCTCTCTTCCTGATGATTGAAAAATATCTTTTGAGGTTCTGTGGTTGCTTACAGTTAGTAGGAATATACACTCGGATGCTAGAGGCTATTTTTTCTGTCTGAAACAGTTGATGTAGTCAATTTTGGATTTGTGGATATGACGCTTTTATTTTGAGAACTGGAACCGGAAGTGTTGTGTTTGTTGTTGATCACACACGAGTAGACGTCTAGCTTGTGAGTTGACATCGTTGGTGGCATTAATATGTTTTCCTGTGTATTTTAGTAGGATAATTCATTTTAAACAGGTAGTGATGAAAACCGAGGAAGAAGGAAAGTCTCAGTTTTACACCTGTAACTGTTTCACGACTGATAATATTTTCCTGAACGACTACAAACTCCATGTTCGCTTTGAGTCGGAGCAGCAGTTCAGACTGGACTATCATGCTGTGAGTGGATATTAGTTACATTATCAATGCACAAACAGTAGTTGGGGTGACGTACCCTTTTTGTAATCTGTGTATCTCTCATGTTCATTATTGCTACGCAGCTGCTGAGGAGGCTGGGCTGCGGTACGGACCAACAGTTTGAGGATGTGCTGCACGAGGTAACGACAGCAGTGTGTGTTTTCACTCCGTGTGTGTCGGTGCCTTGCCATTAAAACCAAAAACAGCTTTACAGTAATTCCTGACATTACATCACATTTACTCATTTGACAGACACTTTTATGCAAAGCGACCCACAGATTAGTGACATCGCTAAAGCTTCAGTGCATTATGACATGACTTTATTTGTTTGGTCAGTGATCAGGTTTAAAATGTTGAAGAGACAAAACCCTCAGACATCTCGCTAATGATACTCATTTCATCCACTCATACATTTGAGATCAACTGTAGCTGCACCGCCGTCTTAGATGAATAATGGATAAGTTGAATAGCAGAAAATTAATAAACTGTTTTTATAATATTTTAGTCGTTTAAGTAATTTTTAAAGTAAACTTTCCAAAATTCACTCTGACCTCACGTGATTGTAAACAAAGCATATTTGGTTTTTGGGACTGTTGACAGATAAATCAGTCAGGCTGATGTAATGGCTGATATTAGCTTATTATTGCTATACTGATATTGGTGTATATGAAGGCTGAGAATAGGTTTCAGCACAGAAATGCCAAATTTACACAGTGTCTTCAGTCAGTACACTCACATGTAGTACACTGTGAATACAGTACAGTCCCAGGCATAGTGTGTGAATTTCAACATAGTAGTGTTGTCCCAAATCAAACTACTTTGTGACAAAAACATTTGTGTAGATAAATATAACATACATATGGTGTGGTGTCCACTGTGACAGCTGCAGTCTCCACGGTCGTCATTTTCACAACTTTGGCGGTCCCTCCCCTTCCACTACGAAGCCAAGATGGCAACGTTATAGGGTGAGAAGTGTCCATTGTTTTACACTAAACCTTTTGACCATTTTGAGCGCAGCATCCAGGTGCTTGTAGTGCTCTGCATGTTGTACTTGTGAACACACTTAAGGACTCAAAATAACAAGTGTGTGTATGGAAGTATGCGATTTGAGACACAGCATTAGAAAAAATAAGTCATTTGTCCACCAGATAGCACTGACAAGTTGATTCTCACATTGTAAAACGTCCCATTTTGTGTGGCAGTGAGGGATATTGAGGTCACAGTAAGAAAAAAAAGATCCAGATCAAGATTAATAGTTTATGTATTATGTTTATGTGAAAAATTACAATGGGCCCATACAGTTATGTTGTTTTGTTTTGTTTTTTATTCCCAAATATCTACGTCAGTATCGGCCTGAAATATCCAATGTTGGTCAGACTGTAACTTGAAGACTTCACCTTGAACTCTAGGAAACTGTGATCGATATGTTTTCATTATTTTCATACAATTTATATAAATTATGAATCAATTTATCAAAAAATACACAGTCACATTAATCAGTAATGAAACTAACTAATTGTTATGTTGGTTGCACTGTTTTATCACCTGATTGTCTAGTTGGTCTCATCCTGGTAGAGAACAGAGCTAAAATTGCATAGCATACAGTTAGTAGATCCACACCTCATGATGACCCCCATATTATCACATAATTATTGGTGATCAATATAAGACATTTTCTCTTGTAGTCAGGATTATGAGGTAACTAATCTTTTTCTTTTGCAGTTAACCCACCATCTCTACCGGACTGTAACTGTGAGTCTGTTCTGTTTAGGTTTCACAGGAAGTGGACAGGCGAAGGCGTCTCAGTGTGACGTCTGCTGAGAGAGCTGCTGTTATAAAAGACGTTTACCAGCCGCTCCATCCTCATGTCTACCATCTGCAGGTATTTACTGCACCCGTCTCTGCTTACGGTGTCGTTTATAATGTGTCATGTCACACTTTGCTAAGACGCGTCTGCGCTCCGACTCTCCTCAGGAGTCTTACCTCACTCCGAAGTTCAGGCAGATTGTCGAGTTGTGTCGAAGCAGCGACCCCAGTGAACACAGCCTCTTAGGCTTGTTGGAGGAGGAGGCAGGTGGGCCGGAGTGCGCTTTCATTTTCTTTCAGTGACCAAGGCTCTGCTGCTTTGTAGACATCAATTAGCTTCATTTTCATTTTCCTCAGCCATGGATGTTGAATGTCACCACAAGGTTTGAAGAGTCAGAGAATTTACCTGCATTACAAGTTCTGATGAGTCACTTAAGACAAAATGAGATGATGAAGTTGAGTGTTTTACCTGCAGAATGGTGGCCAAACATGTCCACAATTACTGTTCATGTCCATGAAATAAAAAGTGACAGTGTCAAATATGTTAAGTATGTCATTTGACCCTAATGACCAAACAAATATTCAAAATTGATCTGAAGATTAATCAGCAATTAAGGTAATTGTTTTTTTTTGCAACCCTAGTTGTACACCAGTTATATGAAGCAAGGACAGGAATTAGCAAAGTTTATGGGTCTTAAAGTACTAACAGAGGCTTAAGGTCATTTGTTTATGTTGAATAAACAATGATATATTTAACTATGAAAATGCTACATGGATCATCTTTGATTGATTCCCATCCCTCTGTTTTAGCTCCACAGGTGTATCGCTTCCCTGTGTTTGAGAAGAGCTTCTGTGAGGAGCTGGTGGAGGAGCTGGAGCACTTTGAGCAGTCTTCAGCCCCTAAAGGAAGACCCAACACCATGAACCATTATGGGGTAATGTGTCCATGTCTACCTGCTGAAAGCCCTTAAAGCACCATTTAATCACTGCTCACTCATTCATGTTTCATCTTTATTGTGCCCTGACATTTGGATCCTTGGCCTGCCATGGCCGCATTGGTCATGAATTATATGGAGCTCTGTATTCAAGGCTGGTACATGCAGGGACTTTGAGTCAGGGAATGGCTTTGGATTTTTTCTTTTCAGCAAAAACCTTAAAAAGGATTAATCTGCAAGATTTGTTGTTGCTGTTTGTAAACACACCATTCAAAATTCAGAAAACACATTAATTTCTACAATATAAATAAACACACCCACACCAACACACAATCCTGCAGGACCGTGCCGCATTGATGGATTTTGAGTGAATGCAGCTCCATGACAGAGAGCAGAGGAGAGAGACAGTGATGTGACCTGGTCACTGTGTTTCTATAGAGTCCGTCACACCCTGCACGCTGTTACTGGCTGGGGGCCAAACATCCACAGGCCAAAGGCTGCAGCCCAGAAATGTCCCATACACAGCAAAATAAGAAGAAAATGAGAAAATACAGGCTCTTGTCTAGATAAATACACTTCCACACATTTCTAGTTTAGGAGAAACCTGCATATTATATCTTTTAAATATAAGCCATGAAAGAGCTTTTTATTTTTTATTCATGATATCCTTTTGATTCTCTCCCTCCCCAGATCCTCCTGAATGAACTGGGTTTTGACGAGGGATTCTTCACGCCTCTCCGTGAGCAGTACCTACACCCGCTCACCTCCCTGCTGTACCCAGACTGTGGGGGCCGCTGTCTGGATAGCCACAAGGCCTTTGTAGTCAAATATGACATGAATGAAGACCTGGACCTGAGCTACCACTACGACAATGCAGAGGTCACCCTTAATGTTTCGCTGGGGAAGGAATTCACGGAGGGAAACCTTTATTTTGGTGACATGAGACAGGTGACTGTATGGTTACAGTGACCTACTATTATACTATTATTACTACCATCACCACACCTACAGCCACCACATCGACCACTACCTACATTAACAAACATAAATATATTTTCAGCTCCTAGATACATGGTGCATTGTTGTGCAAATAAACACCATATAGGTTTAAGTGGAGTAAATAAATACATAATGATAAAAGAATAAATATAAACATTTATCAGGTATTCACATAAACAGTAAGCAAATACAGAAATGTACACATGATTTTTTGTTTGGGGTTAGTCTTAAGGAGTCTAACTGTAATTAAATTTCTATTAAAAAGATATAAGATAAGATAGATATTATATATTATAAATTACATTATATATATATATATATATATTGCTCAGTGTATTTACCCATTAAGAGTATTAGATTTATAATACAACACAAGACATTAAAGTTATAATGTTTTTATTTTTATAATATCTTTTAACTATAACTGAATTCCTAGTTTTATTGAAAATAAACGCCTGTCCAAAACTTACATAATGATAAAAAAAAATAAGTAGAAAACTGATTCTGCCTGTACATATACATTTATTGTTGCCATTACGCCTTGCAATATAGGCTATGTTTTTATTATTGATAATAATATTAGTAATTTCCATGGTGAAAAGTTATGAGCTTAAGACAATTTCCATGATAATAAATCCTGCTAATAAAACGTGTAGTGATAGTGTAGAAATGCTCTCATGACCAGTGGTTTGTTGCCCCCTGCAGGTTCCTTTAAGTGACACAGAGTGTTCAGAGGTTGAACACAGGGTGACCGAGGGCCTCCTCCACCGGGGCCAACACATGCACGGGGCCCTGCCCATCGCCTCCGGCCAGCGCTGGAACCTCATCATCTGGATGAGAGCGTCGCAGGAACGCAACAAACTGTGCCCCATGTGCAACAGGAAGCCGACACTGGTGGAGGGAGAGGGCTTTGCTGACGGGTTCACCAAACACTCTAACGCCTCACTCAACGTTTCCTGTGTGCTGACGTAGTGTATCCAGCTGTTACAGGTCTTTTATAAAAGACACTATGTAAGATTGAAATTTGCGAGTTTGGCTTCCCCAGGTGTTTTCGAAGAGGATACTGACAGATAGCGTTGCAGGCTGCTCCCTCCTGCTGATGCTGTAGGAAAGAAGATTTTTGTTCATCCGATCTAAATTGTCTGGGGATGCAGTTGAATAGACAGATATGCTGCTGTGGTTTCATGGCTGTAGAGTTAACCAAGATTACACTGGGTGACAGTAGAAAAACATTAATTCTAATGACACATTTTTACTGTATTCCAAATTGGAATGATTAATATTTATTATTTGTACTATTAAAAAGATAGTGATATTACTATAACTATAACTTCAGACTTTCAATTTAGTTTCCTATTGATCCAGTTATATTAAAAAAAAAAACACACTGGTCACACCCCTGTGTTTATGTACAATGTGATTGTTACTTATGCCAAAGATTATTTAGAGAAGGTTTATTTTAAAATAAGGGCTTTGCCGATCTTTTTCTTTACTTAAACTGAGTATTGATCTAATTCAGGGGGGAGGGACAGGAGTCACAAATTAGCAATAGCTATAAAGTGTTTGTGCAACACATCAGTTTTGCTCTGTTTTGAAATGTTAAATTGCATTCTCCCTATCAAATAAATAAACTAAAACTAAACAAAAAAATGTGTCCTCTTTCCCTAAATCTAAAATTACTAAACCACTTATTTTTTTAAAAACAAAAAAAACAAATTGTCCTTTTTGTATCAGGTAACATAAGGTCAGGGTTGCAGTGGCACTCAATTAAATGAAATTAGCAGGAACATTTAAATGCACCCTGTGGACACTAGTAGTGCTACAGAGCACTGTATTTATCAGTGGATCCCTGTTTTATTTGTAGCATGCACAAAAATTAAATGTCATACACATAAAGGCTGCTGGCTTCATACTTTTCCAAGAAGTGAGGCAGTGTGCCAACAAAGGCAAGACTGCAAGCTAGCAAACAGATGTAACCAATGCAGGATTTGAATAAATTAAAAATTTTGGCTTTGCGAATGTTTTATGAGAAAGGAAATGCATTCAACGCATAACTTTTGTTTGTATAAGAAAAGTCCACAGGAAACTTGAATTCTATAATTAAATTGTTGATGAGTCATATCTGGCCAATACTCAACTTTTGCAAGATAACAATATAGAAAATAGTTGATCAGATCTCTGGATTAGGAAGAATGGAAATGAACATATATTTCTGATGATCTGTATTTCTCTTTTGACACAGCCAGGACAGATTTCTCAGTTCTGCTACAGAATGGATAAAAGTCACCATGTTCAACTTAAGACAACACACATAATTTGGAATAATAGTATTTTAATTACATACATTATATCTATCAATTCATGAATATCCATCCTGTGTGCATTTGTTTTTTATTGCCATATGAATTTAGTGTTGTGCTGAGAGTTAATTATGTTCTCGTACAAAGTTGTGGAGAGTAAAAACAAACATGAACATGTTACGCTACATCTTGCAAAATAAAGTGATGCTTTTCAGCAACATCACAACATCAGGACTTTTTGGTTGTTTCTTTTTGTTCCTGGTAAATGTGCCAATGCTGAGAGTTGAACTGGAGGGAAACAGGGAAAAGGAGAGCTGGTTCTCTGGGATCAGAGGCACACTGCAGCATATTCAAACACACACCAAAACACAAATTTGCAAAAGCTAACGTACAGTAAAAGGCATGGCTTTGTACAGCTGACTTTACAACTTGATGTTAAATAGTTCTGTTACTAACTCTGAGCTTGTTTTCACATTTCCTGTTTCAAAATCAAACTGTTCACACAGGCTGATGTGAAATTATTGTACAATAAGTTTTGGTTTGATTTCAAGATTAGCTCGGATTTAAAATAATTACAATAATAGTACAATATCAATGTAGCTAGTAATAATAAAGATACATATTTTCACATCAAATATATCATTCTATACAGATAAATATTTCCTCTTTCATTAGGGCCATTTACATCATACAAGTAAATAAATAAATTCAGTTTCCAATAAACTATTTAGAGCAGAATTTGTCAAGATTGCACCAGTTTAAATGCAGGTGCATTAAAACTTTTAACTTCTCCAGCTGCATTGACTGCATCGGTCCCATATCAGTCTGTTCAGGTGTCAGTATGCACACAGCTGTCAGTCTGTGCCACCTCGTACTGTCTGTGGGTCAGCACTGGCTGCATTCAGTAGTCTGCCCACATAATGTGCATTGCTCTGTCAACAAGACGGCATGTCTCAGCTTTATAATGTGGTCTCACTGCTCATGTCCCGGGGCCGGTGGTGGTCGATGTCCGAGTCATAGTCCGACTCCATCTCAATCTTGACCTGGGGCACGGGACAGGCCATTCCTCGGCCCATGGGCATGGCCGGAGATGACGGGCAGGAGATCTTCAGGTGGAGGGTGATGCTGAGAAAGGGCAAGCTCCAGTTACCATACACACCGACAGCCAAATAAACCGAGGGGCTACTGGGGAGGGCGGAGGAGCTCAGCCATGAGGGGTCATGACCCCAGGCAGAAACTACAGCAGCTCACGTCAGTGATGAACGAGAGAAGATAAACTAATGAGTTTAATGAGCTGCTGCAGTGGTTGTTTGTGGCCACAACGGCTCACAGTGGAGATTGGGGCTGATGACTAGGATACGTAAGTTTTTACTATATTTTATTAAACAAAACAAACCTGATTTTTTAAATATGAATATTTACTAGTACAAAATTAAATATGCACTGGTTTTGACTTTGATGTCAATTGATACTTTAAGTTTTGCCCCTAAGTTCTTATGTTTACTTGTGCTCAGTCAGTCAGTGCTTGTCGTCACATTATTGGTTTAAAGAATGACTGAATGCAGAACTTAAAGTGGAAGCTGTATCTCTTTAAAAATGTTGTACTTTGCCAAAGAACCGAGTTTGGAGGGTTTGGTGACAGAAATGGATTCTAGGTACGCAGAAATCTTTCAATAAAGCAAAATCACAAACCATAATCTTATCTATCCACAGTTGACAAAATAAATGCATATCAATCAGTTACAATGTCAATTCCAAACCATGCCTCTTTTAAAGCAATGCAGACATGATGGGCAATTTTGAAACTCCAAATTTCCCACAAAGGATGAAAAACAGTCAAACAAAGTATTTATGCTTAAATGTTTAGCAAAATGAGTAAAGGCTGCACTTTCAATGCAAAATCATTCCATTGAAAATGCTGTGGCTCCAGGTGAGGGCAGTTCATAGAGCAGGAAGCTAGGGGTCAGGCTATGTTTCACATGCAGGTGTGGTTGATTTTATTAAGAGATTCAGCACATGAAGGAAAAAGAAACAACCAAAACAATGATGCTTGTTGCATGTGGATGATTATACAGTTCAAAAGAGCCTACAATAAATGTATCAATAAATATGCTCTAGATATACAACAGGCTTATATATAACACATTAGTTTTGTTCCTCTATTTAAACTCCACATATATTAATCTTCATAGAACCCTGATCAGTGGCTTTGAGACACAGATAAAACTACACAGCATGCATTTGAATTCATCACCCTTCACCTCACAGTCACTGCCTTTTGGAGTTGTTCTCTTACAATGAAGAATTACAGTTTTCTGTACAAAGGGCAGTGCAGTGCACATACTGTTGGACATGTAGCACATGACACAGGAAGAGCAGCAGCAGGATTAGACAGTTAATAACATTACAGTCATCTGCATTGCCTTAAAGTGCATGGAGAGGAGACTGAGCCCAAACATGACAATAAGGGGAAACTGGACTGTGGTCACAATATTACATGTAAATAATCTGACTCCAATAGTGATTCATGTGTCCACCCATAAAAGTGAACATGTGTTTGATTTACATTGATTATAAAAATCTGAAAATGACCAGCCCATAACACAATAGAGCTAATAATTTGTTCTCCCTGGGGGAGGGGGGGTATTTCAGGCAGCATAACACAATGCAATGCAACACCATAAAAAAGTAAGATCCCTTATGGGCTATTGTCATGCTACTGTGGCTACCCTGTTGTTTGATTTGTAATAACAGGTTAAAGTTTGCTGTGATCGTTTTTTTTTTACTTTTGATAAGCTGTAAATTAAAATATGTTGTTTTGTCCATATTTTTAAAGATTTAGTTCACTCAAATTACAAAAACATATTATCATGGACCTGTAGTGGGATCTAACCATGCAGAAAGTTTCTGTTTTAGTTGAGATATTTGTTACATAGGCCCCGTTCAGACCTGCATTAACATGCGTCTTCAGTGATCTGATCTCAAGTGGTCAGGTATGCGTTGTTGTTTTTAGCCAATCCAACAGACTGGTTTGTTGTCAATGTGCTTGGGTGTGTGTGTGTGTGCGTGTGTGTGAGTGTGTGAGTGTGTGTGTGTGTGTGTGCACATTTCCTGTGAATGACTGAATGTTCATATGCACACGGGACCACAATGGGTGTCAAGTTATGTGTGTGTAATAGAGAGCTTGTGCGTGTGTTTGTGTGTTAGTGTGTTAAAGAGCACTGTGTGTGTCAGCAGGCTGGCAGTACGCTCCCCACTGAGTCTCTGCAACATCAGGATATACAAGATCTTTGTAAGGGATGTGCAGTTTGAGGACACAGTACCTGCGATCCAAGTCTGACTCTGAGCTGGGTGAGTGGTTGGAGTAGGGGTGGTACTTGTCCTGTGAGAAAGCACACACGTGTAACACACACAGATCATTAACTCGTCTCATGATTCATTATTCCTACAGGGGGCAGCAGAAGCTTGAGTTTCTCACCTCCTCCTCACTGTCGTGTGGTTTGGGCTTCTTCTTCTCCTTCTCCTTACCCTTCTTCTTATCGTCATCCTTCTTCTTCTTCTCTTTCTCAGGCAGGAGGTCGTCCAGCCAGGCCAGGTCATGCTGGGAAAAGACCATGTCCAGCATCTTCCGGACAACCATCAGACCCAGGATCTGAGGGGTTGGCACAGAAATACACAGACACACAAGCCTTGTTTTAACTCCTAGTAACATTCATATCTGTCTCCCTGGTATATACAGTGAAATCAAATGTTAATGTTTACACTCTTAAAAATGTACCTTTATTAAACCTGTTTCTTTATATTATAAGATTCTAACTTCAGTTTTGATATGAACAGTTTTAAAGTTTGAAACTGTTTATATTATTTTTTTACTGTAATACTTCATGGCCCATTTAAAGCCTTCAATGAGACTCAGTTGCAAACAAAAATATGAATCTGATAGGTCAAAATAGATAATATGGAAACAATTTAAGACCAGTGAATTAAATTACAGGCATCCAACAAGGAAAAAAAAAGAAAATTAAACAAAATACAAAAACATAAATAAGTAAATACTTAATACATATAATATCAAAAAGAAAAACATAACCAATCCAAATAAAACAAAAAACAAAAAAAGAAGAAAATGTGTTCTACTGCTGCCCGTCTTCATGCACCCACAATAATAACAACACAGGATCCCTCAGAACCTGTGTTGATATGCAAGTCTGCTCCATCACATACCATAACAGGGAAGATGATGGCCAAGAACGTTGATTTGAGGATCCAGAGCACAGCCAGACAGATGATCTGGACCAGTGTGAACAGGTGTACTCTCCTCAGAGGAACATGACGGAGGAAAGAAAAGTCTGGCTGGTGCTTGGATGGCATCATGTACAACTTAATCCTGTCCCAGAACTGTGGAGGACGATGAGACGGGCAGATTGAAGAGAAGAGCATAAGGTCTGAGTGGCACAGGTTAACTACATGCAGACCTCTCATATTAATGATTAATTCCAAATTATTCAGGGGAGATTTGTATGCATCACCGCTCTGCTTGCCAGTGTGCAATGAGTTGCAGGAAAGTTTCCAAGTAGCACCTGGTCTATCACAAACTCACCAAGCTCTGAGCTATACATTTCTGAACTCATCTAAATGCATCAGTGAAATTTATACTCTAGATATTGGTTATTATAACACAACGCCATCAGAGCCTCAGACACAATCAGGACAAGTGCAGTTTATATATTCAGTCAACAATTTGATATCTTGGGCAACTCTTTTTTTTCCATGTGATTCTGTTGTCTCTATGGTTTGTATGGACACTGCAGATCATGTCTGCCTGTCTGCTTGCTTGTTTGCTTGGCAGATCTAAATAAGCCACTTCCCGCCTGCTGTCAGATATGCAATAAGCAAGATGTCTAGCCACAATAACTCAATTTAATATGATAAATAACCTCAACAGCTGGCACACAGCGTACCTGGATTCCACTGAGCGAGGCTACGCCCATGTAGAGGAAGACACCGTACAGCACAGGCATGGGGATGAACTACAAGCAAAAGGAAGGAGAGGCAACATGTAAAACGTTTAGACAGTTAAGTTTCTAGACTGCCTACACTACAGGTGGTGATTTGTGGAACCCCAGAGTGTTCAATATTAAATGAAGAAATGAGTAACTATGAAATAAATAGTTTGATAATACAATAAAAATTCACTCCAATGAAACTATCATTATTTTATTATTATTACATAATTGCTGTTAAATAATAATGAAAATGAATTTCAAAATAATTTCAAAATAGTGAGTTGAGTTTTAATAATTTTTTATTATTTCACAATTTGTTTTTATAGTTTTTATATATATTTGACTCAATTTATTCATATGATAATTTATTTCATGATATTTCATTCATTTTTTAAATACTGAACACTTTGAGCTTCTGTAATAATGCAGTGGAAAATAATAACACCGACAAAGATGGTAAGAGAAATGATCAATAATATGACCAGTTATATTTTCAGAAAAGCATTTGTACAGGTTTTAAATCAGTCAGTCTAAAGCACTCAGTAAGCTGAATTTAGATGGTGTCACCCTCCACTAAAACCTTGATTACAAGTTATAGGAAACAAAAATCCAGAGCAAACACACCATGTACTTCATACCTTAAGTATTGGAGCGAGGAAGATGGAGACTCCGGTGAGAACAAACACCAAAATGCCTGTCACTCTTTGTTCTCTGTATATTGGACATTGATGAAATATACACAAGAGACCGTCAAGTCAATTTCACAAGGTTTTGCTGCATTTCAGCCACAAAGCAAATTCTCATACTCTGATATTGCCAACAAGAGTATGACGGGATTAATCCCAAGTTACAGTTTTCTGTTTATTTCTGTGTTCTGTGCTTTTATTTTACTGTGGACCAACCTGACCCCAAGGAACTGAGGCTGCTCTCCAGGAGCACTTGACTCGCTCTCCATCTTCAGAGAGTCGATGTGGGCGATGGAGATGACGGTGGCAGCAACGTACCAGGGCAGGCCGATGAAGGAGCAGGCAGCCATCAGGACACCAACCCAGAATAGATCCAGGTGATAGCCACAGCCTTTCTGCCAGGGAAACCAGACATGGATCATTTTTCAATTTTCAATAACAAAACAATAAGATTTCATGACCCAAGAATGATCAGCTAATATCTGAAATTGCTTTGTTGTATTTTCAAAGTCATTTTACAGTATATTAATAATAAAAGATCAGTATCCATAAATATGTTAAAATTGAAACTCATACAAATCTAAAGTCTAATTCTGACTTGATATGAGTTTTTTGAAGACTTTGTATTTCTTCAGTGGTAAACATATAGCAGTATACAGTACATAGTGGTAGTACACCTACCTTAAGTTTGTTCTCCTTGCGGTTCACAATGACAGCGCTGATCTGCTGGTCCATGAAGATGAGGATGGTGACAAGGAGGGCAGGGACAAAGCTGGCCACATATACCCACCATGGGTTCTTTCCAAATGGCATCACCAGCCAGCCACGGTCAGGTCGAGTTGGCTAGTAGGAGAGGAGAACCCATTTTATTTCCACAACTGAGCATGTTCAGTGGCACATGAACATTTTCTACAGAATCAGTACAAATTCAGTAATAAAGGGAATAAATCTAATTATTTAATTATAAACATATTTGTATTTGTTGAACAATTTAACCTTTAAAAAACATACCCCTGTATAATCCATTCTGGGAAAGAATGTTTTGTTACACTAAAAATGACCACTGAAACTAATGCCATGATTTACTTGTGCAGTCTATAATTTTGTAAGAGCAGATAATCTTTTAAATAGTTATCTTACTTCTGAATGACAGTTTGAAAACGATTTTCTATACCTTAAATTCTGTTGGGACAATTAGCTTGGGAGTTTTGAGTCCCATCAACATATCAAGCCCCACGAACGTCATTATGGACATGAAGATAGAGAAGTCACTGATGAGTTTCCTCAGCTGGTGCCACAGACAGGGAGAAACAATGAAATTCAAACAGTTTAGATGAGAAACAAAATAATGTCTTTGCAGAACTAAAAGGAGAGACCAAGTCTGATAGGAAGCAACTCATAAGCTGAGCTGCGCCTGGCTTCACTTGAAGTAAAGATAATTCTTTTTTTTTTTTTGTCTGTATGACTAATCACTTCCTGAGAGATCAGACACAGAACAGATGTGAGCAGCCGTGCCGTGTTGGGCCTGAGTGGATTGCACCAACACAGTTAGACAGTCAACAACAGGCCACAGTGCTGCTAAAAAGTACATTTATTATCAAAAGTGATAATAAATGGGCCATCTGTGTGAGAAAGTGTTGCAACTCCTGGTCAAAATCTGCTTGGTACACATTGTTTGGTTCAATTTCATAGACTGAAAAATGAAAACATTTGTACTCATTCAAAAACACTTTTATAGACTTACTTTAAATGTCTTTACTACATAAGACACTGTTTTTTTATTACCGTCTATATTTGCCCCTCGGTATGGAAGTCTTCATTATGTGTTCACTATTTGCATTTAAATTCAAATTTAAGATACCCTGTGGAGTTTTAGACCATCAGTGGCACTACGGAGCAATGTTTTTACAAAGAAATCTGTTTCGTTTGTATCATGTACAACCACAAGGACGCAGGAACTGTTCACACATTCCTGTCATTCCACCAATTGACAGTTGGTGGAAGTAAAGACAAAGAGTTAGTATAAAGGAATGGCAAACAAAAGTGGAAGAAAATGCATTCAGCATGTTTGTTTAATCCGAAGGAGTCACACAATGGGACTCATGCCAGTTGTACAAACAAGCTGTTGGTAGGGTCAACTAAAAATAAATAACTCTTAATATTAACATTAATATTTTGCTCATCATATCATCATGCCAATTTGCTGAGAAATTTTAAAAATGTTTTTTCTTTACTATTCTTTTTGGATTTTATTGGCATTGACAATTTTTAGGAAAAGGCTCTCACTCTGACAGCCACCTCAGGGTTTTTTGAGTTACAAGGATTTAGTTAGTTCCACTGTCATAAGGGTAAACCTCACAGAAACTACAATTACCGCCTTGCGGCTGTGTACCTCTGCCACCGAGCCAAGTTGCAGGAAATATGATTACAATCTCTCCTTCCTGAGTTACAGCATTGAATAATAGCCAGAGATGTTTTTGCAGAATACTATGATGTCACAGTGATGTGACCTTTGCCCATTTGGATATAAAATGTAATCACTTCATTTTATCCTTATAGATGTTTGAGTTCAATTGTGTCATAATCAGTGTATGAATTTGTGAGTTATGGCCAAAAATGTGTTTTGATAGGTCACAGTGACCTTTGACCTTTGACCATCAAATTCTAATCAGTTCATCTTTGCGTCCAAGTGAATGTTTCTGCCAAATTTTATGAAGTTCCCTTGAGGTGTTACTGAGACATCCCATTCTCCTGTGCTCAGGAGAATGGGATGGGCATCAACACAAAGAATGAGAATACATTGCATGTTTTCGTGAGAGACACTGAATGTAAACAGATTTTTTGTGTGTTTTCAAGAAAATTCCACAGGGCACCTTTAATTACTCTATTAATTGGATTGGAACTTATTCTGCAAAGTATGGTGAAAGCTTGTTTTGTTCATTTGAAATGATACATAGATGAACAGATAGTTTTGCTACCTTGGTGGGGAAGTAGCGGCTGAACTTGAACTTCTTGAGAGAGACGGTCATGGAGTAGGTGCCAAAGAAAAGGATGAAGGACATGAGGGCCAGATCAGGGACGAACTTGCAGGACTTTCCAACCAGGGAACCTCCATACTTCAGACACTCCTTCTTGCTCAGCTGGCTCCAGTCCAGAGCTGTCACATTCAACTGGGATGGTGGGTGGCAGTGGTGGGGAGACAGGAGAGGATGAAGAAGAGTGAAGTGTTTTGACAAAGACAGAGGAAAATGTAAACACAAAACAGAGAGAAAATTGTCGGCACGGATATGATGTTATAATCCATGGAGGAGAGTGAGAGGTTAATGGGATAGATGGTGAGAAACAAACAAAGGAGAGAAAGAGGAGAGCAAAGCGGCTTCTTTGTCAGACAGAGTGGATACCTGGGTTAGTTGTAAACAAGTTATTTTTTTATCTTTCCTAACAATATCATCATTATGAAACACCCCCTGTAATCCATTCTGCAAAAGCTGAAATGTTACAAACCCATTAAACATTCAGCTTGAAATACAATGCACCAAAACTGAGTAAAAAAACGAAAGCACTTACCCCAGAGACACTAGAGCTGTTATCTGGCATTGGAACTAAACCATTGAAGATCATTGCAGCCACTGTTTATGAATGGGAGAGGGACAGATAGAGACAGGGAGGTAATGAGACAGAAAATGAGGTAGTGAGGAGGAAAACAAAAGGGAAAGAAAAAGAAATGCAAAACATAATGAGAATCCAGCTGCTGGACATTGCAGAGAGCACTCTGAGGTCCATGCAGACAAACAAAAAGGTACTCACTTGCAAGAGACGGCAGCCAAATTGTTTGTGCATGGCAAAAACAAACAAGAGACAAATCAGTTACAGAGATCAGTGTCTACAGAAATTACTGCAAATCACTGCCATTTTCAAAAGTAGTAAACTGATTAGTGAGTCTCTAAGAATTTGTACATAGAGGGAATCCAACTTGAATTTGAATTTTTATTAAGCCATGCAACCCTACACAGAATAGTTGAAGTTGGTAATCAACATTCTCGTAATCATAATAGACAGCAACTACAGCCCAAATGATACAGGATACAGATATTTCCAGCACAACATGGTTAGTTTGGCTGACAAGATAAATATTCTTTGAGATAAATTTGCTATTTAGCACGCCTGTAAAAAAAACCTTCTAATGTAATTCCCTTAAGTAAAATAGCAGACACTCTGATGACTGATTGATTTTACTGTCCTCTACAACCTGCCTGTGATGTCAGTCTACTGAGCCCAAAATGACCCACTTGGAGCCACACTTCCTCTTTGTGGACAATCCCCCTGTATCTCCCTGAGTCAAGGGGTGAACTCACTCGGGTCTGGGGCCAGGCACTCGCACTTGTAGGTGGTGACGTAGTCGGGCTTGAAGTCAGTGTTGATGGGGTAGTATTTGAAGGAGCCCACCATCTTCTTGATGGCATCAGAGATGAAGATGAAGGAGATTAGGCTGGAGAAGCCCTCCTCAGTGAAACGCGTCATATACTTGATGATGTAACTGGCGTCAGTGGCTACCAGGATAAAACACTGCAGACAGGAGTGGATGCCAATCCACAGACGCAGCTCCATGTAATCTATGTCATTATTCCTTTGGGAGTGAGAAGTCAGAGGAGTATGGTGAATGTACTGAGGAATGAAATTCATGTACACAACCAACATAATTCACTTGCATTACATGCATTTATAAAGTGAATGTATTGATAAGGTTTAATGTTACAAATGTGACAACTTGCTCTAATGACCTTTGACATTGACTGAGTGCTCATATAGTTACTTCTGACATTAGGTTTTGATATTAGAATAACAATTTGATGAATGAATGAATTAGTCACCCAGCTGGCAGTATACTGTATATGTATGCTGTTACTATAGGAAGAGTTGACTGAGCATTTAGAATAGGATGTCGAATTAAATGTCAAAAGATATATCATGTATCTATACCTTATATTTACAGTGGGCTCCAAAGGTCTGAGTCCACTTTGCTAGTCAAGTAAAGGTGAAAGTCTCAAAGTTCAGAACCCAATTAGGACTTTCTTCTTTCTTCTTTTAAGGTAAAAATCAACTTTTTGTTCTCCAAACTATGAATCGAATTGAATGCAAATCATGACCATAACATTGAAAAGGGGTAAAACACTACAGAGTAAAAGGTTAAGTTTTTTTGCTATATAATGAGATTATCAAAGAATATTCTAATTCTAATATTAAAGCAGTACTTCAGCATAATTTGGTTCTAAAGACGCTCACTTGCTGAATTCAAACAGGAGCTTTTCAAAGATGAGGATGGGTCCAGTGGAGCTGAGGATGATGAGTGGCTGACCGCTGAAAAGACAGAAGACAGTGCCAGCCAGAGCTGTACCCAGGAAACTCTCCATCACACCCTGTTGAAAGACGAGGTGGGAGTCACAGAAAGAAGGTTATTCTGCACAGAAACAGAGGAGGGAGAGAGGAGTTGTTGTGGAAAGAAATTTGAAAAATGAAAATGCAGTAGTAGTAGGAGTAGTTTCTGTGTGTGAGTGCATTTAACATAAGAGAAAGGGTCAAACTGTTGTATTCCAACTTGACAGGGAGGGGAATGAATGAGTGCCAGTCAAAGTACTTATCTGAAATGATTCCTGTGTATGTCTGTGTATGAGTGTTTATGTTTGTGTCGGTGCAAAGATGTTGATGCACAAGTAGAAAAAGGAGAGACCCAATCTGATGTAAAACCACACTGAACTGAACCAACAAGTGCAGTGGCCCTTCAGACTTATTTATGAGGCCAAGAAGGTCATATTAGAGAGTGAATGACATCAGTGTTTTATCACTGAGCAGTAAAATTAAATTAATGATGATGTCTTTCAGTTTTTCTCACACATAAAGAAGATTGACAGGCCTAAGTAGATTGTTTAACTAAATTAAGTGGAGGAAAACAGTGTCAACTGTATGACAAAATAGCAGCATTTGGTTAAAAACTGACAATATATCTTAGCTAACCTGATAAATATGACACACAAATTACACTTGAACTTCCTGGGCTGACACCAGTTGATGTCAATCTAAGAGCTGCTATTCGCCCGTGTTTATATTTGGTTCACTGTAAAAGACTTTCCAGCCATGTTACATGTGAATGTGACTGGATTTCATTAGATAATCTAGGCAAGCTTTGCCCCTAGATTCATGAGCACACATTGTATACTGGAGGGGAAAAGAAAGAGGAATACATTGTGCACAGTTGTGTCATCAGAAATCATCTCTGTTGTAGCTGCATTCCCTTATTTTTAAGAAATGTTAAGGTAATAGTTCTACATTTTGGGAAATATGTGTTATGTGCTGTTTTGCCAAGAGATAAATGGGAGGATTGATATCAATCTCATATCTGTCCAGGTAAATATATGACTAAAGCCAGCAGCTGTTAGCTTAGCTCAGCACAAAGACTAGAAGCAGGGGAAACAGCTAGCCTGGCTTTGTCCAAAGGTAACAAATCCACCTACCAGCACCTCTAGAGCTCACTAATTAACATGTCATATCTAGTTTCGGTTGGTTATGTTCTGAACTATATCTTGTCTGGGAGTATTGACTAAAGGTTTTTGCTGGTTGCTGGGAAACCTCACGGTGACAACACTGCTCTCGGCCAAGAAGTAGTTCCACACATAAGCTGTGTCCCAATTCAGGGGCACATCCTTCGGAGGCTGCATTTGAAGACTGAATGCGTCAGAGCAGAGAAACTAGGCTGTCCCACTTTGAAGGCTCCTTCAAATGCAGAGAAATGCGGCCTTCTCAGGTGCATCCTTCTTGGCCCAACCTATCCCAAAATTCATTACACACCAGTAATGAAAATAATATGGCAGCAAACAACACCAACAGAGAGCCCGAGCTAACAGTACAACTGTAACAGTACAACATACATTTTTTGGATATATTCAACAAACAAATTACAACATGTTAACATGTTAAGGAAGTTTTGGCTGGATCTGTATACTAAGCTAAGCTAACCATCTGCTGGCTGTAGAGATATATTTAACTGAGAAACATTTGTATCGATCTTCTCATCTGACTCTTGGGGAGGAAAGCGAATAAGCGTATATCCCAAACTGACAATTGCAAGATCTTTTTTTCTATGAAGTGCAGTTTTGTTTATGAAGCAATCACCCTAAACAAAATCAGTCATCTTGATAAATAATAAACAAATAAATAAATGAAAACAGAATTAAGTGCTAGGTCATAATTTCATCATCATTTGGAAAAAGTTCTATTAAACTACTTTATTATCAAGATTATTGAAAATGTCATAAACATTCTGTAATAGTGTAAAGTTAGAGACAAAATCTGAAAGCATGTAAGGTCAGGGTTTGTCTACTTAATAAACCATGTTACATAAATTGACTAAAATAAATTGACTTGTTCTATTGCCTGAGTTGCCATTCTGGTTTACCTGGTAGTTGTCGGTGGCATCTCCTAGCAGGCCGCCAAAGGTAATGGCGTTGGTGATGCAGCCCAAGTAAATGAAGAGCACAGCAGAGATGGACTGTATGTGAAAACCTTCGTAGAAATCACTAGGCAACCATGGCAATTTCCGCTTTATGTCCAGGTACAGCCCCCCACAGAAGCTGTGATACATGCACATACAAAGTGGTTAGGATTGTTCACACATCTCAGCATGACACATATTACTTTCTCTAAAGCACAAGAGTATTTTAGCCTGGCATTTCTTAAGAGTGGATGGAATACTTGTAACAATCATTTACAGCGAGCCTAGCTTTTCTATGCAACTTTAAAAAAAAAAAAAGGACTCCTGCATTGTATTTTGAATGAAACACAACGAAATAGACATTGAAACCTACACTTTCAAGACTGATTTTTTTTATCTCAACAATTCAGCTTGTACTAATGTTCTGAAAAAGATCATGCATCAGATGAATAAAGATACACTTTAAATTGAATTTTATTGTACATTTCCTGTTGTAAAAGAAAACAGGAGGCGGGAAATTGGGTTCGTTGATCCTGTTGTTTTAGGCACAGCTGAAACTGGCAGTCCGAAACTGCCAAATTGACTGAAGATTAATCTTTGTATATTCAGTTAAAGTGCTCATTAGGGAGCATCTGCATATTTTGGGGAGTTGAATTTGTACCCAGATTATTTTCCCACTTTGCCATATTTGGACTAATTCATATTCAAATTTCCTCTCCATATGCCAGAGTCAGGTTAAGCTCGATCCAAACCTCTCAGCAGTTTGCCATGTGGCCTGGACAACCTACCGTCCAGTGAATGCCAGCTCCTCTCCGAGCTCATGTTGCACTGGCATCTCCTCATCCTCAGCCAGGCCTCCTCCTCCCCCAGCTGTACCGTTCATCTGTCCCAGTTCATTCAAGGAGAATACTGACTTCCTGCAGAAACGATACGGCACAGATGGAACCAAATATGGGGCGTCACAATTAATTTGTGTTTATTTGTGTTTACTCCATGTTGTTGTAAGGACTGTTTCAGAGGCTTTTCAACCCCACAAGCTTTGGCTGATGCTAGCAGACGACATGGAGGCATTATTCCACCCTGCATTAAGTTCTACTCTGCAGGTTTCATTCAGGAAACAATTTAGTTTGCTGTAAGTCTAAACCTTGGACAAAACAAGCATATTGCTCATTGGGACAGAGAAACTGAGAGATTAATGTGCATTATTGAGGTGAATGGTAAAACTCCAACCTTTTGTCAGCTGAGGGGACTTTCTTTGGCGGCTCAATGCGGATTTTGGGATCCCATTCTCCAGGTGGAAGCACAATTACTTCATCCAAAAACTCATCAATGCCTGCGATGAGGTCCTCCCGGTCTCTGGCCTTGTAGGCTACATCACTGAAGAGCTGGGAGGGGGAGAGATAAAGGGAGAGAATTTCACCATTTCACTTTGGCTTATATCACAGTGATTGTGATCAGTATGTAATGCTCTAAAACTAGGATCTGACAGTTTCCAATCCTCTCTAATGGTCTCTGGGGACTTGTTAAACATAAATTGTGGAAGCTATATCGACATTTTGACCCCAGTTGGATTACATTCAAAAACAACTGTCAGTCAGTACCTAATCATGCCCTGGAAACACTGTGAGTCAAGTGCTCAGGAGCATAACACAGAAAAAAAAATCAAAGATTCTAATTGGCAATGACTTGGGCACTGGTCCAGTTCTAGTTTTGTAACTGGTCACATCACGCTGCACAGACCTCATTAGGATTGTAATCCAAAAAACAGCACCAGCTAAATATCTGAGTGAAACACAGCAGGTGTCTGCAGCCTAGGGAATATTTTTTCCCAAGAGTGGTTTGTAGCACCTTCATTAATTTTCTCCCTCCCACACAAACAGTCTAACTTGATTTTGGTCTGCAGAACAATCACTGAATGTACTGGAGCCTTTGGCTCTAAACTGCCAAGTTTCTAGATTGACTCAAATCCAGCTAATAACTGCACATGGATTTTATAGGCTGCCTGCTCCTACTGTATGTTTGAGTAAACACTCAAACTTAAGATAAACCACTTAATTAGACAAATGTTTCACAGTTAAAGTCAGTGTTATAATCTTTGGCTTTCTGCTTCTTTGTCAGACAGCTTCTCTGTGGTCACATACAGATCAAATAAACACAAGAATAAACCCAGCAGGCATTTTGTCACTGAATAGAGGAGGAAACATTAGTATAGAGTCCTGCTAAAACAACAAACAAGAGTCTATAGCCACATTACCAGCTCTGTCAGGCTGTACTTGAGCTGAATGCTAATGTCAGATCACAATGACAAAGCTTACATACTTAAAGGGGCTATTTCAGTCACTGTTGCGTTCACAAGACGAGGTTATAATACGCCCTCTGAGCAGCGCTATGTCTTCAGGCTACTGTAAGTTGCTATCAGAAAATGACGAGCCAGGGCGGGGCTAGCAGGTCAGCATGCTAACTTCAGTTGAAGAAAAGACGTGATGGAGACAAGTTAACATTGGCGCTGGAGACAGCTCTTAGTGAGTAAAGGAATGAAATTGGATGCTCAACTTTTTCTTCTAGACTGGTCAGTATACAACTGTTAATGCTAACGCTCGCTATGTAGCAGTAGAAATATAGGTACTTTAAATTTAGCAAATATTATGTTTGTCATGTTCACCATTTTAGTTTAGCATGTTATCAAGCTAACATTTGCTAACTGGCACAAAGTCAAGCTAAGTCACATGGGAATTTTGCAGGTATTTTGTCATTTACTAAAGGAAAGGGAAAATAAAAATTGTCACCTTTAAAAGTCATCCATATATGTTACCTTACTGAGCGTAAACGAAACAAATATTTATGATGTTACTTAAAAACAGAATAAAAAAATCATTTAAAACTGCCCTTCAATGTCACATTATGAAGGTGTTCTGCTACCTGAGGAAGGAGTGTGGTTGGACCATATTTGGGAAGATTTAACTCCTATTAAGATGCCAGATTATAATGGAGGTCAACTTCAAATCACCAACCAGAGCTTGACTGTCAGCGTTTAACTGTGGCTGGTAAACATAGCATTGTTGTTCCTGAACCTAAACAAGTTCAGTTTAATAATAACAGCCTAACAGTATAACTTGTTAATAACAGCCTATCATTTCTTCACTACTTCATCTGCTATTAAAACTGCATATTTGGCTTAGTTAGGAATCAACACAACAGCTCAAACTGCATTCAGCAGCCAGAATAACACTCCCATGAGCAAACCATGGTGACTCAATATTGCAATAGAAACCCTGCTCCAACCTGATGCTTAACAATCAGCATCACTTCCAGACGTAATTAAAACACAATAGTGGGTATCCCAGTGGATCAGCAGGCTAAAGCCCACACCACACACCCTGCATATATTTCAGCTTCGACTGCAGCTCACAGCCCTTTCCAGGAAATGACACTTTCTTGTTCCACATGTTTACTGAGACATAGTGAGTGTCAGTGTGTGCTGTCTAACAAAGGAGGTGTATCATGTAAACATTTCATGAGAGATACTTACATCATCCACCATTAGGGTTGCTATAGCTCGGCCAATCTCATTATATGACTTGGCCTTTCCTTGAGGTCCCAGCAGAATAAACAGGAATCTGTACAGTGATGAGACAAATTTTAGGTATGTGCAGGGTTGGCAGGTGTCTGTGAAAAGGACTTTGTTAAGTGAGGGTCAACAAGCAACAGGTCATTTCACCTGGTGGGTACAGGGACCTCAGTCAGACCTCCTAGTGTCGTGGCTTGGGCCAGGCGGACAAAGGCCACAAAGGGTTTGTTGAGGAAATCCACTTCGCCCACCAAGACATTGGATGCCTCTGCATCTCTAGGGATCTTCTTCATGAATTTGTTCTTTAGCTATGGAAGGTGGAGCCACAAAGACAAACATGGTGAGACAACATCATATACCAGTTGGGTTTGCACCACATTGGTATATACATATCTTAGGTTTTTTTCCTATGGTCCTTTGCACCATTATTTTGTATCTTATATTTATTACTTTTCAGTCATCTGTGTTCTAATTTACATGTTTTTACAGCTGGAACAATGAGACAGAGAATTGTTTGCAAACTGTTTAGATAATCAATTCAGTAATTTTTTAAGCAGAAATGGCAACTATTCCCGAGTTACAGCTTCTTGAATGTGAGGACTTGCTGCTTTTCTGTGTTATATGTGATAGTAAAGTGAATACACTGCAGTAATAAAAACAACACAAATACTTGCTAATGCTCTTGGAAGTTATGTAAAGGGAATTTTTCACTATAGTCTATAGTTAATCAAGCAAATAATTGGGAAATTAACTGCTCATGAAAATAACTGTTAGCTGCAGCCCCACGTGTTTATTCATTCAGGTTTTTCTCCTGCAAATGATGTTGGTGACATAATTTGTTACCAACAGTCAGAATCTGGCAGATAAGTCTGGAGGGACATCAGTTAATTAGCAGACATATGCAATACAACAACCCAGTGTTGCTCCATGAACATTAAACCTCCAGAAACACCAAGTAGAGAGGCAACACAACTATAGCCAGACACAGCTGTGACAAAAAAGAGGCACAGCAAGCTAACCTGACCTGTCTGATTGAATGTAAAGGTGTGGCAGGAAATTGGACGGCAGCACAATAACACTCAATAATGGAGAGCCTTGCCAATAAACCATAGCCCGAATCTGTGGCTACATGTGAGGGGCAAGCACGCGGACTGGACAGTGAGATCCATGTTTTTTCTGGTGCCAGCTCAATACTCACACACACACACACACACACACACACACACACACACACACACACACACACACACACACACACACAGTAACAAACCGTCACTTGTCCGTTGTCACATGTGACCTACTGTAGTCCTGTAAATACAATTTGAAAATCCAGCCAACCACTCATAACTGGGGTACTTGGAACTGGACAACCAGTGCTTGTCCTCATAGTTGCACTAACAAATAAAGTTCATAGCCCACATCACACTAATTCCCATTCATTTATTTTTATACATTAGTCATTACACTGAATGACACTTAATGCTGACCTGTCTGTTTAAAAGCCCGGTAGCCTAATCCAAGTAACAACAGCATGCCCTTGCAACTGTTCAAGCATGTGTCACCGGGTTTAAGCCACATTACTGCATCAGACAAAATAATGAGGGAGTTATGTGTTTGCACGCTTCCTCCATCACTGGCTGTCACCTTCACTAGCAACTGCAATGAAAGATTGATGCAACTTAGGATCGAGCTAGCTCTCTCCTCTCCAGTGAAACATCAATTCAACACAACACAATGCCTTACTGACATATGAGATAGGTAATCTCACAAATAATGGAAAGCAACAAAGTGGAAAATGAGTAGAGATAGCTTCCATGCAGATAAATAGACATTTGCTATTAAAGAAGACAGGAAAATGAATTTGGCCATTACAAATATTCGGGTATATAGCACCAAAGCTGCACTAATGGAAAATATTTTATAAATTTATATGTATTTTAAACTTATTCAATATCAGTATCTAATGTTTATATATTTTAATGTGCTCTTGATGCAAAGAAGATTAAAACAAAGCTGAGCTGTAAAGTCACAATAATGACTCACCTGGTCTGTGCTGGGAGTATCTGCAATATCGTTCATGCTCCTACTCTGAGCGTGACCTGGATGGAAAAACCAGCAACAGTAACATTTATAACCCCTTAATTACATGTTACATGCTTTTAGCTCGTATAAGCTCTGACAGTGTTATCAAGAGCATACACTCAGTAGCCACTTTATTAGGTACATCTGTATAGTCTGCTTTTATGATGCCAAAAATGTTCAGGTTTTTTGACAGTGAGCTGTTAAAATAAATTACATGTTTAGCATTGCACAACTTAGCAGGGAGGGAAATCAAATCAAAAAAGCAATAAGACTGAAATTGATCCTTGTTGCACAAATCTACAGCAGGATTTTAGGGTTTAAGATAATGAAGCAATTCAAAGAAGATAGTTTTATCACACTAATTGGAGATTGATATCTTGTCTTGCTGAATGCCTATCCACTGAATCATGATTTGTTACTTCTAATATGTTAATTCACCCAAAAAGGCAGTGACACTATTTGAGTTTCAGCAGCCATAACTCTCACAAGCTGAGGTCAATTAAAAAAACATCTGGTGTGATTCGAGTGCAGATGGTGAAGGCATTCCTCATTCTATGGGTAGATGACTCACTTTAACAAATCAATCTGGTTGATACAGGACTTTGAGTAAAAAGTAAGAAGATGCCTGTAAACGTCATCCACCTCAGATTTTTATCTCTCTTAGGGTTTTTATATTAAACATCTAATCAAAGAAATATTAAACTGTGATCTGGGAGTCACTGTGTAATCTCTGTGAAAGCTGCTGGGTGTCAGTTTGAGCTCTGGGATGATTTAAATGGTGTTTCAGAGATTTTTCCACCCAACAAGACTCATGAAAATAGTCAGAAATTTTGAAATGGTTTATATTTTCTGTTAAAAAATCAGTCTCTGCCTTCAAAAAACAAAACCAATCATGGTTTTCATGAATCAAAACCTAGTCGTACCTTGTACCCTGAAAAAAACAAAGACACAGAGACAGAGACGCATATGAGGTGAAACAACCCTTTGGCAGTCACTCACGCAGGCGGCCATAGTTGGCAGACTGCTGTTTCATTCTGAGGTCTTCTGTGGATCGGTTAAAGTTGGCTATTGGCCCCGGAACTGGCCCTGGACCTGGTCCACCTCGGGACCCTACATTACGATCTGGCAAGGGAAGGGAAGCAGAGAAAGACACAAACAGCAACAGTGTTTAGAGGTGATACTTTATCATTTATCTATGAGATGAGATGAGATGAGATGAGGAAATGCCACAGCGGTAATAAACTCATCAAACATTAATACACTCCCTGTGGAGGATATGAGCCTTGTTGACTGCAGGAGTGGATTCATTAATTTACCAAGTGAGTCAAATATACAGATAATGAACAATCATATGAGGGATCAGAATGGACCAATCATTGATAAAGAAAAAAAATTGCTATGTGTCAGGGACACACAATTCAGGCCGTCCAACATTGTAGGTAGTCTTATTAAACATGAAAATAAGATATGACAAAGTGTCTGCCATTCACCACTACAACCTCCTCAAATTTTGTGGAATGAAAATGTGGAAAAGAAAGAAAATGCAGCAGTGTCTGATAACTGAGCTGATTATAATTTTTTAAAGTGCTCAGTAAACTATCAAACTCAAAGGAATAATTGTCCCATTGTGTAGTTTTGGGATAAATCTAGATGACAAATTGCAATAGCTACAGGTAAAGACACTCACTGGTCGAGGAGCTGGACTTGCCAATATCGGCAAGTGAGCGGTGGATTGGCTTCTTGGTCTGGTGTCGATGTTTCCTCAGCAGGACAAAACTGATCTTCTCTCTCAGATCAGGGGATATCATGCCCTCCTCTATCTGTCTCTCAATGATGTCATCTGGAGAAAAACACATCTGTATGTTACATGAAGAAATATGACATTCAGATCTAGTGTTTCCAAAACTATAATACTGTAGTTTGTTGCTATATATTATATTATGGTCTATTTAATGTATAAAGATATATAAAGTCCAAATCCTTTATAGTAGTACACTTCAGAAAAGAGTATCGAATGGGAAATGCCCTTTAACAATACACATTGTGCACACACATATAATCTATGAGTAAATCTATGTACATATATATATATATATATATATACTGTATACGTGGCCAGCACAGCCACACACACACACACACACACACACACACAAACACACACACACATATATACATACATATATGCAGATGTACACAATGTGTATTGTTAAAGGGCCTTTGCTATTCAATATAGTTAGAATAAAGTCAGTTAAAGTCAAAACAGTGTATAGTAGTACACTTCTGAAAACTGTATCAAATGGCAAATGCCCTTTAACAATACACATTGTGCACACATATATATATATATATATATATATATATACCCACCATTCATTAATACTGTCATACTACAATTAAAATGTGTAGCTTGTGGGTTTAAGTAGCACTGAAGCACAGTTTGATGTTCAGTGTAAAGGATGGCTGTGCTAGCTAATTTCCCTCCTGAGAATGGAGAATCTAGATCCCCAGGCTCCATAAGAGCAATGTTTGTGCATCTCATAACAATGAATTCAGATAGTCCTCTGTGTATTATCATCATCATGATTTACTGGAGAACTTCATGCAACAAAGATGTATTTTCTAAGAACAGTTAATAATCAAGGATTCTAGCTGGTCATTTTTACTTAAAAATAACCGCTCAATTAAAAGGACAGCCAGACACCAAATCTGATTTTACTATAATAAGGCTACGTTCACTCTTCAAGCCTTATTGCTCAATCTGGATTAAGGCTTTTTATGTTTGGCAGTTCACATTATTTTTTAAATGTGGCCATTATCAGATTCCAGTGTGAACTGGACACTGTCATGAGCTGATCCACATGTGCAACAGAACAATAACAAAGATGCCACACGCAGCATGCTGTTGTACAGAAGTAAACATGGAGGCCAGCAAATTCATGAGCATATGATAACAAGGATGAGGAGAAAGAGGGTCAGGAGTAGTGGGATGATGATGTGAATGTCTTCAGTGAAACGGAATTCATCTAAAATTTCAGGATGTCAAGGGCTACCTTTAACTACAGTGACTCCTGCCAGCACTGAACTGTGACAAATGTTGATCTAGAGTGACATAAAAGTAAAAATCAGACCTGTATCTGATTTAGGACCACATATGGAAGTGGGAAAAATCAGAACTGAAGAGATTACATTCCATTCGCTTTGTGCCACTCACACTGTTATGGGAAAAACAGATCACATATGAGCTGTTTGCTGTGGTCACAGACACAGCTGTTTGTATACTTTATGTATACATTACTCCAAATAATGCACCTACACTTACATAGACTACAACATTTTAAACGCAAGTCTTCTAAGGATATTAATCTTTAAAAATTCTAAATGTGTCTGGCAAGAGTTATCAATTTTAAAGCTATTTTAGGTTATTTTCTTTTTTTTCTTAAAAATTATCCAGCACCTAAGCTAATACAATTGATTAATGTGAATAAACATTTTACACTACTGAGCCAAATTAAACCTATTTTCCAGAGTCTAGCTATATAGGTCTAAAATTACCGCATCAATCACTTGACCACAGAATGGAAAATTGAAGTATATGCTATTAAAACAACATGGAGGTAGCTATATGCATGCATATAAAACTTTAACGTGCTATATGGAGCTTCAAAAAATGACCAGCAGCTCTTTAATTTTGCAGCAAACTGGGAAACACTGTAACTGTCATCACTGATTCTTGTTCTATTGATTGCCTAATTGATTTATTGACCACTCCATACAAATGCATCTGTGGCTTCCGTTTTTACATGGCATGAGTAGTATGAGGAGAATGCTGAAAGCATGAGTTGGCACACTCTTTGCAAATGTCACAGTGTTTTAACAGCAGGGAAAGTTAAAAGAGGTTGTTATGGTGTAAGGATACCCATAAAGTAGTGAAAATTTCACATTTGTAGTAGTAGCAGTAGCTAAACACTGCCTTCCTGAAAATAGCTCAATTGGTTAGGAAACTATCTACAGTAACTTGTGGGCAAGAGAACCATGATTAATGTTCACACTAGCTACTACTGTATTTCATTCACTAGATTCAACTACCAGCATATACTATGAAGGTGTTGTTATTTGGTCACTAGTTTATGGGGGTAGGTGTGCCATAAAAAAAGAATAAATCTGTAAAACAATCAGAAAATACATGTGGAAATATAGAGAGGAATAAAAGAATAAATATATACATATATATAATGTAATTCAACAATTTTTATATGTTAATTTTTCCTTATTGCTTTTGCTTTTCCCAATTGCTTTTGCTATTACTTGAAAGGATAAACTGACAATCAACTGTCTTTGGGCAGGCCTTCCTGCAGACATGAATCCTGCTTTGACAGAATCTTTGTAGCACAGACAAGAGGAAACAGACACGACACGAAACATCATGATGAAGCTGATTAAGAGTTAAGGAAAGGTGTCTAACAAGTTTTTTTAACTTAAGGCATCCTGACTGTCAGCAGTTTCCATCAACAACTTTGAAGTAGAAGACCAGATAATGGCCAGCACACACAGAGAAAGCACATCCTTTACTTCTCCTCTGTGCATCATGTCTTCTCTTGCTGTCCGTGCTAAAAAGTTTCCACCAAAATACATAAATGACACTATATGAAGCTAAGTAAATAAAACAACTTTAAAAATGAAAAAAAACATAGTAACATATCAAAACAAACATTTTTAAATATGAATAAATTAACAAACAAATAAATATATATATATACAGAAGTAAATGAACAAAGTAATGTTCAAATATACAATTTTTTTTCTTTTTTATGGCACTCCTATCACTCTATATACAGTATGTGTATCTCACAACTAGCTACACTGCCACTCAGCCTTGCTACTAATAACCCTTCTTTTTAGATGAATAAAACTGTTGACAAGATACTTAGAACTGAAAACAAGGTCGCGTTTTAGTCATTGTAATATGAATTGCCAGCTGGGCTAATTGTGCATGTGTAATTGCTGCACAATGTGTAAGCAACCCTGAAAGCCAGAAAACTTATTTGGCTTTTCTGCCAGGCCGACAATTTCCATGTTAATGTGCGGGCGCCATCTTTGAGTCTGGTTCCAGTTCCAGTTCCTATAATACATCATAGCTAGCTACAAATTACTAGCTAGCATACGTTTAAAGCTAACACTATGTATCCACAAAAATACAGGGCCAAAAGGATATGCCTCTATGACTGAATATAAAACATTAACAGTGACTACTGAAGTCTTACACACAATAAGAAATTAATTTATCAGGAAAGAAGTCCTGATAATCTCACCGACTATTTGAGGCAGTGAGTATCCTTCCAGGTCCAGGAGCACTGTTCCTGTCTGTAGACATGTCCTGAGCTCAAAAAGACTGTGCAGGGACAGCGTGGACACATGGGGTTTACTCCACCTCTCCCCTCCTTCCTCCACCTTCTCTTCGAACTTCACCCACCTGAAGGCGACAAAGAACACAGAGCGAAAGAAAAGGTGAGGAATACAACTGTCGAGCTCCTATTCATGACACTGTATGAATGTGAAGCAGTGCGTTTGTGTTAAGTATAGGGCAGACCGACCTGAGTTCACTCACAGAGGAATACTGTGCTGCTCCGTGGCCTTAAATAATCACTGTTATGACTTTTATGACAACTGGGACCTACATTTGCTTGAGTCAGACTAAATTTTACGCACATTTTACAAGTTGCATCCAAATTCCTTCGTCGCCGTTGTAGACTGCGAGGGCCGAACCGAAATTAGACGTTTTGGCCAAATTACCATTGCCTGGCAAAGTGCGGCTCCTGTCGCCTAGCAACTTTGACTAAACGTAACCTTTTTCAAAGAAACTTGATGTTTTAAGGCCGTTGGTTTTAACAGTTGTAACATTAGTTGTTGACTGTGCAACATCTGATTGCACACACCTGGTCTTTACTGGTCTTGGTCTGTACTTCCTTTAATCTCAAAAACATCATGGCAGTTCCTCTTGAAACATCAAATTTTCTCTTAACTGACCCACAAAATCAGATTCTGAAGTTTTGGGTTAGATATTATCCATGGAGTTGCAAAAACATGCTTTATTTTCTATCAGTAAAATAACTAGTAGTAGACATTTTGACTTGTCAAAAGCAGGAAGAATACAGGTGGAACCAATAATATTAATCATGGCTCTGTTGTATTTAATTGCATCAGCAATCAGTGTCACTGACTGATACAATACTGTGACTACACTGAATACAGCCATTGTTAATGTTATACACCTGTGTATGACAATGATCTGTGCCTAGTTTAAATACTTTTGTACTAGGATACTTTAGTTATACTGATATTCAACTTGGCTAAATCATTTGTCAATTGGATATATCCCTGATTTCAACCTTAAAGCAAAAGCAAAAAGGCATAACACCAGAGCAGTCTTATTTTAGAGTGGTAGAAAAGTGACTTTGTGTGTGTGTGTGTGTGTGTGTGTGTGTGTGTGTGTGTGTGTGTGTGTGTGTGTGTGTGTGTGTGTGTCTGTTTACTCATTTACCTGGCAGACTCCTTCCACTCCAGCTCATCTCCTTCTCTCTGTAGAGTGTCCATCTCAGTGAAGAGCGTCGGCGTGGGCATGTCATCATCTTCACTCAGGATGTAACGTAGCCGCTCTGCAGCCGGAGACACTTGATGGAATGAAGGAATGTTTTTGAGATTTTTACCATTTGTAATATCATGTAATAGAGTTTTAACAAGCTTCAAGTCCTGAGGATTATAAAAGATGCCTAAAGCATAATGTTAAAAGGAAAAAGCTGTAATTGCTTGGCTCTTATCTGTTTGTTGCAGTTGCCATTTGGCTTAACTTTTGTGTTTATGACCAGCGTCTCAGAGCTTTAGCCTACAGCATCAGCAGAATGTCCCTTTTGCGATACTGAGAGGTCAAATCAAACTGACCTTTCACATAAACTTATACACTACTCATATCAAGTTTTAGAGCACCCCCATTTTTATGTCAATATACCTATAAATTAAAGCATTGAATAAAACAATCTAAAATGTATGAATCTTTTTGTTGAACAAAATTAAATGTAAAGTTTTGATTCATTCCACAGCCAAATATATATATATATATATATATATATATAATGGAAATTATATTTTTATATATTTTGATTGAGTGTTGCAGAAGTTCCCACAACAAATGTGTTCAACCGGCAGTTTGCTTGGTTTGTCCAATTCATCCCAAAACCAGCTCCAATGGGTTTAAGTCTGCAGTCTGTGCTGCTCTTCCATCATGTGACGCCAGTGTCTGCTTCTTTTCCTCTAATGTTTTTTCTCATTATCTTGCTTTAGGATGAACCAGTCTGTCTTCCTTTGTGCCTTTTTCTCATCATTCTGACAACAATAGTCAACAGTACTACTTTGTGCAGTATGGCATTGTACTAATATTACATCAGAGGGTGTAGTAACACAGTTTGTTCCAACACTGCCTTTGCACAGACACAGGGTTTGTCATCAACAAAAGTTGTGGCACCTGTAGGAATTTCTTGCATTAACTTCCAGGGCTTCATTTACTTCCATTGCTGCAAGAAAGCTGTAAATTATTAAGCTGTAATTTTTTTTTTTTTTTTATATGAAATTTACTGTTGTATGTTTTAATTTTTGGTGACCTAAATTATTCATTTATTTATTTATACCTCAGGCAGTTTATCACTTACCTTTGTATCATTTGAGGTTATTCAATGGATTTAAAAATGAAAATGAAAATTTAAAAAACCTGGTGAAATTGGGGTGTTTTAAATCTTTTTACTGGTATTATACATAGCATCACTTAAGAATGTAGAGAGTGATCTCCAATATGAGTCTGTACACATGAAACTATAAATCTTTTCACTTACATCTTGTCTACAACCAGCTGTAGACTGTTGCATATCATCCCACGATATACCAGCAGTAATGCCTCCAGCACTGAAACCTACATCCAGATCATACATCACTACCTGATTATAGGTATTCAATCATGAGCCTGCTGTACTAACAGTACATTTTCACTGATCTATTATTTGTATGGAGGTTAAATTGTACCCCATGTTCATTAATGCTGTAGGGTAATCACATATCAGCTGACCACTGTGTCGGTAACATGGACTGAGCTGTGTTGTAATAACTGCACATGGGGTCTTTTAATGACACCAGAGGTCAATGATATTGACAGCTACTAACTGGGAATTCCACTTATATGTTGTCTTTTCAGATTGGGGAAGCAGTGATTGAATCAATAATACAAAATCTGGAAAAAAGTTTACCAACAAATTACAATATTCATGACTATATCTTTCAGCGAGGTAGATTTTGCTGCTCCTTCTACCACAGTGAGAACTCATTAGCTGCTTTAGCTGCTAACATACAGTTAATACGCCTTTAATGTCCCAAGAGAGGTGTGTTTTCACAGATGATACACAAACATACAGCTGAACAACATACAGACACCCAGCTTTCTTGTCCCTGCCCACACACCCATATATACAAACACAGATGGTCTGGATCTGTATAACAGTGTCAACGGTGCAGTTTAAGGCTGCTGTGACAGAAGGGACCAAACTTCTGCCAAACCAAACTCTTGTCCATTTTACAGTCCTGGATGTGTGACCACAGGCAGCAGTAATGTGTGGACCAGGGGGTGATCAGTGCATGCTACTGCTATTTTGCTATTCTAAGGGCAAGGCATATGATGGCTCTGTTATTCATGTCTGAAAGGTTGAGGGTAGGGAGGCAGATGGTTTTGAAAGGGGTACGTGTAATCCTGGTAAGTTTGCTTTTGTTTGATATGGTTAACAATGTGAAGAAACGGGGGGGGGGGGTAGTGCAACAAAATGGGTTGAATTCAGCTTTTGTAAAGTCACAACAGCAGGTGATGGAAAACAGAGTCTTTGCTGCTAAACAGACAAGTGCCAAAACAACATCATTCTTACAATCAAAATGAGGATAATCAGAATCTCTTTTACTCCCTTTGCTCTCTAAGTTGTTTACTTTCCCCTCACTGGGAACCATTCTCTCCCACTGTTGTCCTGTACATCTTTATTGTCCCTGCTATAATCCTCCTACTGATAATGATGCCATATGCATTATTGATACGTGTACTGAGGCACACGCACTCCAAAAGACTGTTTGTATGTGTGTGTGCATACAGCCTAGAAAGAGTAAACACCTCTTGCCACTGATTGCACCACAACTATCCTAATCACAGTCTTTGAACATGAAAGCAGCAGTTTCCTGCTAGGTTTCTCATTACTCAAATCTGGAACTAAAGCTACACCCGCTCAGGCCCCCTGCTTCTCGCTGTTAAATCTGCTGGAAGGAAGCAAAATCAAATCAAAAACATGAGCTAGAGAAGTGTGACTGAATTATGATACATGACACAGCCTGGTTCATATCTGTGCCAATCCTTTGGAAAGCTTTTTTTTTTCTTAAATATAGTTGAAGAAAAAGCCACCCTGCTATTTCTAAGAGTGCAGCCTCACTTCCATGTAGTCACAGCTCACTAATTAAAACGAGAGGCAGAAGATGTATTAGAAGCTATTCATAGTTTTCTCTTAATACAGGAGTGCAGTGACGCAGGCCAAGAGGAAAGCGTTTTTTTTAAATGACAAAAAACATCCTTTATCATATCCATCATTATTTTTATTTTTTTTAACACTAGCAATGAGTCATTTTTTACACTCTACAATCACAAAATCGTGTATGACAGAACACACATCTGAAGACTATACTGTCAGCACATTCATCTCATTAAAGAAGCAATGTTTAGCCTGTCATAGACTTTAGATCTTTGATCAGCGTTAACAGTTTAGCATTTCATTTCTTCCAGAAATCAGTTAAAGCAGAGGCTGAGATATCCTGAATTAGTTCCTGGTATGGCACAAGCTCCAAAAACACTGGACCCTACTTTTCCCCTAATGCAACCTAATTTTCATTAGACTTTCACTGCCTACTAAACAGCTATCTCTTCGAACCTCACATGCTGCCTCAGGTTTTATATTAAAAAGGATAATAAAGCTTAAAGCCCAAGCTAAAATGGCCCTGATGACATCATCAAGGTTATTTTCTCAGATTTTATAAAGCTTCACAAAAGACATGATACAGGATGAATAGCACTAACTGTAACAAGTGAAGTACCTTTGACATGCAAAATTCTCTCAGTAGCCGTGTAGAGGTTGGGGATTGACAACAGCCAATCAAAACTTAACACAGACTTCCAGAAACAGGAAGTAACACAGGTGTAAACTGATGAGACCTTGTGAGACCACTGTGAGCTGTATCAAATGTCCCACATCACTTCATGTCTTTTTGTGAATCCCTGGCCATTGACTTACTTGTGCGGTTAATGTCTTGGAGACTCTGCTCGTTTGAATCCATGAGTCCCTCCTCGATGTCTATGTCTTGGTACTGGTCGTGTTGATGGTGTCTTCGGTGGCTGTAGCGTCTCTCCCTGTCCATGTCAGGGACGTCACGACTAGAGCGCCTTCGCCTGCGCTTGCGTCGATATCCTCGAGGCACTGGAACGCCAATGTAGATGGACTGATGGTCTGGGGACAAATATGAGTGGTTACATAAACATGTGCTGCAGGATGGTTGCAATCATTTAAATGCAAAACCGAAGGACGAATATAGAGGCTTTCAAGAAGAATACAATGAGAATTTGCAAATAAAAAAAATATTTTCCAAGTGACTTAAATGAAAGTTTTATGAAAGGCCCCAAAATAGTTGAGTGGCAGCCAGTAACAGTGGCAGATTGTGTAATGAAATATTTCATTAATCTCTCACACTCTCACAGTGTTTCCATGAATGTTAACAAACTCTGAATGAAACATGTTTCATAGCTCATGTCTGCTTATTAACAACAGCAGCAGCATTCTCTGTTGGCACAGTCAGTCGCAAACAAAAAGAAAATCAGGTCTACTGAGAATCACTCAGTCCTAAGCTTTCTCCTGATTTTGTTTGGCTTTATAATCCCTGTTTTGCAACAAAAACTTGGATGATTTGAGTCTCATCGTGTGCTGGCAATTAATGTGTCGCTGTAAAACTAATTGCGCACAAAACTCCACGTGGAATAACTAAACAAGAGGGAAATCCAAACCAATATTGGTTGTTTGGAAAAAGAGCGGTACCTGCTAACCTCCTGCTCAGTGTGAAGGCAGTACACACACACACACACACACACACACACACACATACACACAAGTGATCTCATGTCAATCTTCAATCCTCATTTTCAGCCCATTAACAACATCCACACCCCACACAAACTCTCAGAACAAATTAAAAACAAAGGGACAATTTAGAAAGTAGTAAGTTAGTGTGACGAGTCAATTGCCTCATGATAATATTAAGAGACAAGGTGGGTGTAACGATTTCATTTCCTGTTTATTATTAGCAGTGGGACAGTCTATAATAGATGTAGCGTAGATATGAATCACACGTATGTGCACACACACACTCACCCTCCTCCTCCTCATAGCGAAGATGAGAGACGCCCATCCCTCGGTCTCCATGGTCCATCCTGGTAAAGAAGTAGAGAGGTTATTTGTATGTTTTATAATATGTAATATGCAAGTGCGTGTATGTATCCATGCACCTGTGTAACACCTGTGTGTCCTTTTTTATTTAATTGTGCGTGTATATTAGTGTTGCAGCTTCACCACACATTTGCACGTGTGTATTGGTGATACTGGTAATGTATGTATCATTGCATTATTACTGGAGTACGAGCCTGCAGCAGCAGCAGCTCCTGTTCACTGACCTGCATGTTGGGTTACAGTGCAGATCAATGGGAAAATAATTAAAAGCGAGGCCAAGTCAATGGAAATGTGCATGATTAAAACAAATGTGAGGGTAACTTATCGCACGTGACAACAATTCACACATTGATCACCACCAGCAAAGGTTAAGGCCACCACGTTCCTACTGAAGAGGTGTTAGAGGGATTATACACTCACCGGCCACTTTATTAGGTACACTTGTTCAACTGCTCGTTTACGCAAATATCTAATATGCCAATCACATGGCAGCAACTCAATATATTTAGGCATGTAGACATGGTCAAGACGATCTGCTGAAGTTCAAACCGAGCATTAGAACGGGGAAGAAAGCTGATTGAAGAGACTTTGAACGTGGCATGGTTGTTGGTGCCAGACGGGCTGGGCTGAGTATTTCAGAAACTGCTGATCTACTGAGATTTTCACACAAAGCCATCTCTAGGGTTTACAGAGAATGGTACAGAAGAGCATCTCTGAACGCACAACATGTCCAACCTTGAAGCAGATGAGCTACAGCAGCAGAAGACCACACTGGGTGCCACTCCTGTCAGCTAAGAACGGGAAACTGAGGCTACAATTCGCACGGGCTCATCAAAATTGGACAAAGGAAGATTGGAACATTCGGATGGCCGGGTCAGAATTTGACGTAAACAACATGAAAGCATGGATCCATCCTGCCTTGTGGTTCAGGCTGGTGTTGGTGGTGTAATGGTGTGGGATATTTTCTTGGCACACTTTGGGCCCCTTAGTACCAACAGAGCATCGTTTAAACACCACAGCCGACCTGAGTATTGTTGCTGACCATGTTCATCCGTTTATGACCACAGTGTACCCATCTTCTGATGGCTACTTCCAGCAGGATAACGCGCCATGTCACAAAGCTCAAATCATCTCAAACTGGTTTCTTAAACATGACAATGAGCTCACTGTACTCAAATGGCCTCCACCGTCACCAGGTCTCAATCCAATAGAGCACCTTTGGGATGTGGTGGAACAAGAGATTCTCATCATGGATGTGCAGCCGACAAATCTGCAGCAACTGTGTGATGCTATCATGTCAATATGGACCAAAACCTCTGAGGAATGTTTCTAGCACCTTGTTGAATCTATGCCACGAAGAATTAAGGCAGCTCTCAAGGCAAAAGGGGGTCCAACCAGGTACTAGCAAGGTGTACCTAATAAAGTGGTTGGTGAGTGTATATATTCATAGTATACAATACTGTAGTTGTAGGGTAGCGGCAGTTTGAAACTTGAATACACCTATATGTCTGCTAGAGGTTAACACTGCTCAACATTTTACTAGACAGGCAGTATGATGAACCAGGCCTGTGACACGTGAGAACTGACAAATTTATTATGTCAATGACTAAACTCACTGCAACATGAAAACAGTGTGATACAAGTGCAAAAATGTGTTTCAGAAGTGAACAAATTGGCAAATAAAAAAAATTTTGTTTCAGCATCTAGACATTGTTAAATACACATTTCTTGGATTAAGTTAGCGGTGGTATTCAAAGCTGCATTAATCAATTCTGTGCAGAATTGATTAATGCAGCTTGGGGAAGACCTTCAAAACAAGCTGACAAACACACAGGTATGATGACTGTATAAAGTTATTATAACTAACATGTTAGCACTCATTAGCATTCATTTGGTCCATTTTGTGCTTCTGGCCACCAGATGAGTCCATTATTCAATCTCCTTTTACTGTTGTTTTTATTTTTGTTCAGCTTGCTAACTTCGACTTTCCTCACCAGCTTGCCACTAACTTAATCTGCTGTGTGATGCTGGGCAGGCAGAGTACAGTGGGTTTATTTTTGCTGAAATAAGCTGCCAAATAAGTATTTATATGAAAATATTTACTGATGGAGCTTTAAGCCACTAAACAAGTGGTGCGACTTTATTCGCCTGATTGCAAACTCTTTTCACAATTAACTTTTTTCCTTGTCACAGCAGGAATAGCAAGAGTGTAAGTAACATTAATGATGGCTCACTTCCATTAAGCGTCCCAGTATAAACCATGCCAATAAACTAACATGCACAACACCACAGCCCAGAAACTGTTCACCTAAATGGAATATTCTGCACTGCATATCAGTCATTCAAATGTTCCTGCTTCCTTTTCAAGTTATCATGCTTGTTTGTTGCAAAATGCAATGTTATTAATGTTATTAATTGTATAAGATCTATTACATCACAAGTAGCTGAGCCACTACCTGGCAAACCACCTGACTCAAGTACAAGATAAGATTAGACACTGAATTACATATGGGCAAACCTAAAGCTGCACTAATTAATATTTTTATCTTAACAAGAGATAAAATGACCACAGGCATGTGTTACATGAAAGATGTCATCATATTGATGAACCCATACAGAAAAACCCAGTCCCAACTCTGTGGTTCCCTGCTGCTTTATGGAGCTTTAAGCCTCTTTAAGCTCATGTTTTGGTCTCCTGGACCACAGCTTTACTTATTTGGTTCAGTGTTCCTGCATCAATGTGCAGGTGCAGCAGACAGCTGGTATAGTAGAAAAAGCTCTAATAAACCCAGTGTGTGTTACCTGCATGGCTAAAGTAGCTAAAGAGCCATATATTTCCCGCAGGAATTGGTGGAGACCAAGACAGAGCTAAAATATGACTAAATATTGAATTTACATATAGTATAAGACTTCATCAGGTGACCAGACACACAACTAATACTCTGGGTCTGCTGAATTTTTACACAGGAAGCTGTTTACTAAAATGTTATTTATGTTAGCTTCAGAAGATGAAAATATTTCAGTGTTGTCTTTACAGCTCATTATGCTGTGGTCCAAAAAAATCAATGAATGCAGGTTTAAATGAAAGTAACGAAAACAAGATACGTGGATGTTTTTTTTTTTAATCCCTTGTCCTGCAAAACTAACTTTTGGATGTAGATTTAACTCAAGTCTGGAGGCAAATCTTTATGGTTAGTTTATTAGTTTTACATTTTATTAGTTTATGGTTAAAAACAATTATGCAGTTTTGAAAGTAGCATCACAAAATCAAATCGATTGTCCATCTGTTTCTACTGATGTTTCATCAGTTTTGAAATTCTACTGGAATTAATTTGTCCTAAATTATTAAAATACTATTTTAGATCTGGCATCTTGAAAAGTTGATAGTGTACTGCAGACTCTGCAAAAAGCCAAGAAAGGCTTTTTAACAGATCAGACTTTCCGTGGGTTTTTTGAATAGTGTTTCCCTCCAGGGTTTGCCCTGTTATTTCCAAACATTTCTGTCTATCTGAGCATATACATAAGCATATGTCTACATCCCATGAGTCAAAGCAATGTTTTTGAGTTGTCTCTTTGTGGGTAATATCTCATTTTGGCGTGACACTTGAAATACAATCCACCCTGGAGGGTTGAGAGGTGTAAAGTGGCTGGTGGAGGATGGGTTTAGCGCAGCAGAGCCCAGTTGAGCTGCCGCTGTGAATGTTTGTAGCGCTGGCTTCCTGCCTCGGTAATTAGTGCTGTCACATCAGTGTCCTTCACACCCAGTGGGCAGCTGGAGCGAGAGCTGCAGGCTGCCCCCCTCACGAGCTGATCGATGGGTTCACCCTGCCTCCAAAACCCTCATACCACTTGATAGAGACATGCACACACACACACACACACACACACACACACACACACACACAAATAAACATGCACACGTGCACAAGGGGTAATGTGTTCATGTGCTCTGCTGCTGTGCATGCAAATGTACAAAAGTCTGTGGCAAATACCAACAGGCAAAATGTGCATATGGTACCCTGTAAAATGATGAGTCTCTAATACTGAAAACAGCTTCCAATGAGGTGAGATAATTCACCCAGTTTGACATATAAAACAACCAGTTCACATTTTTTTAAATGAAGTGGCATTCTGTTCTTACTAAGATAATTAAACAAAAGTCAAACTACATAAGAAACTGATGCCGTTTCATGGCAATGACAAATATTCAACCACTTTAAAGCAAACACACAATACGATTCAATTCTGAACAATAATTTCTTGATTATCATTTTTTTTGGAGTGTACTGATTGCACAAATTCATGCACACAGCCACACACACCATCAGCATTAACATAGACCCACTCATCAAATATGATCAAACTCACTTGCTACATATGACACGCATGCGCACACACAAGTTTAAGATAGTTAAAACTTTAGGTGCTAATCTCACACACAACTATCAAATTGTGTGTGTGTGTGTGTGTGTGTGTGTACTTGTGTGTTTCTGTGGAGATAGTGAAAGAGAAATTAGAGTTATTAGGATAAGTGGAGCTCATTAGTGCTTTCGTAGGCTTAAAGAAATTATTGTATGTCTCATTGACTTCTCAGAAAGTCTTGAAAAAGCTGTCTAATAAACTTTATTTTCTCCCAGTAGAGGATGGTATCAGATGAAAACTGTTTACTTGACTGAGGTTTGCAAAAATAAAGCAAGAAAATGTCTTTACATGCTATATTATGAATTTTAACCATATTTTAACCATATGTCCAAACCCCTGACAAAGTTGCTGTCTAACAAACTTTCAGACTATCACACCCTCACTTTTATAATGACTAAACACTGCTGTTACTGAAGATATTAGACATTTACAGCTGAAGACTGACACTTTCAGGTATCAGTGGTGGACATTATGTACATCAGTGCAACATTAAGTCTGCTATTGATAAATGAGACCCCATAATCCTCTAAAGTGCCTACATGTTTATATTACTGCTTTTCTCACACACCATTTACTGTGTTGTTGTCATTTACTTGCTAGGCCTCGAGCTAAGGAAAGAAAAATCATCTCTGACTCAACAAGTTGGGAAAATGAAATGCCGCTGTTTAGAGTTCAGACAGCAGAGCTCAGGAAGACAGAGACAGATATTAATGGTGCAGATAGAAAATGAAAAACAGGATCAGAGAAAGAGACAAAGGGATAAGACAACCTACCTGGATTAGTTGTCAGCTGGAATGAGTGAAAGGAGAAAAGGCCTTTGCTGCTTGTAGGGTCGCATCAATGAAAACATGCCAGTGGAGCTCCAACAAACTATCGAATGGTACAAACTCAGCAAAGAGAAAAGCTCCTTTCTATGTGTCTCTGTCTGTCTGTCTGTCTGTCAGACCGGCTCTCACTCTGACTGGTTCAATAATGGGCAAACTAGGACTCAGCAGAGAGCTCCAGGCAGGAAGTTGTTTCAGAATATGCTTCACACCAACCACCGATAGAAAATCCCTCAATATACTGTACCAGCAGGTCAATATAGCATTGTGGAAAAATTGATAAAGGATAGGAAGTAAAAGGATGCTGCTCGGGAGAACACACGGCGGATTAAGAGTGGATTTGAAGGGTTAGGGTTAGGTGGTTACAGACTTTATCTGACTAGCAAAAATATGATGTCCTGTCTTCTTTTTTACATCAGGCTTTTTAAGAGAGAGAAAAAAAGAAAGCCTCGTCAGCGCATCTCTGTGAGGCTGTACTCAGGCACAGTGTTGCTTTGAGCTAAATGCTAATGTCAGTATAGCAAAATACTCATGAGTGCTGATGAATAGCAGGTTTAATGTTTAGGCTACCATGTTAAACTCCTTAGTTTAGTGTGTTAACATGCTAACATTTGCTAACTAGCACTTAACACAAAGTATCTTAGTTTTGCAGGGATCTGTTCATTAATCAAAATACTGGACAAATGAAACTTGAATGAAATGTCAACTTTATTGTGCTGCTAAAGAAAAAAATCAGGGTATTTCCAAGGTCATAGGGATTCATCTTCTTGGGAGTCATGAAAGTCTGTACCAAAATTTCATGTGGCTATCCCTCCAATAGTTGTGAAGATATTTCACTACATACTAAAAATGTCAATCTCTTGGTGGCACTATAGAGGTAACGTCATTAGGACTTCTCGTCTGGGGACCAATCAATAATTATTGAGATTCTAAAGACTGATGAAGCGGCTAATAAGGACATGATGACCCTTCTAGTTTGGTACTGCAGGTATTTACCTGCAGACAAGTCGCCTTTCTGTCTACATTCACAGTCTACATTGAGGTTTGTGTGTGGAGACAGCCAAAAGCCTTTCAGCCCACCATGTTTGATGCAAGCTGTTAACCTCAGTTATTCACTTATCTTTCACTCCATTTATTTGCAGGATTATGACAAGCAGGTGCTGCTATATATGTTCAAGGATACTTTCTATTTAAAAAAAAATAAAAAGGATTTCCACAAGAGTTAACATGGAGGTGGATCAATAATGGTAACTTTGTATTGGGAGCCACTAAGTCTGGTGGTTACTGTTCACAATGGCCCTGGAATGGGAACATTTCACCAAAGTCTTTCACTGCCTCTCCTATCACCCTTCATCAATCAATAGACACAAGTGAAAGACTTCCTGCCTAAAGACAGGTCCACTACCCAGAACACAAGGATGACAACATTTCTCAGGATATCTAAAATGGCAACCAGTAGATTGTAGTACTCCTTGTTTAGATGTTTTACGTCTGAATATTTTAGCAGAGAAAAACAAAGCATGGTTGGATAAAGCCATGGGAAAATATGTTGTTTGTGATCTGGATAAACTGACCTTTTAAATAATGAACCATTCCACTTATGATTGATCTTCCTCATCATTGAGCAGACCAAAGGACGTATGGTGACATCCTGCACTCAGGCTACAAACTCACAGTTGGACTGAGGAGTTTGGCTGCAAAAATACAGCAAAAATACCAGGCGCAACTAATACTGGTACTTTTGAAATTATCATAAACACTAGGCCCTTGGTTAGTCCAGGTTTCATACAGATCACAAGAGCTTCCATGTTATATACCTTTAGGTAAAGGTATTAAAAAGATGGACAATTTTCAGTTTTATTCTTAAACGCACAGTATGCTTTTTTCTCTGATAACCTAAGATCCAGACGGCTGATGACTAAAATCCTTCATCTGGTTAAAATATATAGTTGAAAACCACCAAGGTGTAAAAAGTTTATGTGGCTTAAAACTAGATAAAAATCAATTTTGAGCTTCTGGGAGACAACCACTACACTGACACATGCACATAGAGGATATGATGTCATTGACAAGGGACCAAATGACACCTGTTACCATACCATACTTTTACCATAATTAAAATCATGTATTTCTCGAGGTGAGAGAATTGATGGCAACATTTAGGATAATGTAAGTACAGAATCCAAAAAATATATAACAGTTGTAGTCATTTTTGAACATTTTAATGTGGAAAAGTTATATATCATAACTTTAAATTACTTCTTTAGGGAGGATCAAATTGTCACTCCTGACTCATCTACACAGTGTCCTTAATGGCTGTTAATGGCTGGCCATTCATCAACCCCAAAGTTGTAAAGACACAAAGCGCATACGGAAAAATCACTATTTTCCGATGCATATAAAGCATATAAAGTAGGAGAAGTAGTGTTTTCACATATATCTGCACTTACAGTGGGCTGGGCTTTACTGACTTGCTCATAGACACTTACACAAACTTGGTTCATATTATAGAGGAAAATACAAACCACTCCAGCTAGTGTGCTAGGGGCTCACAGTCAAGGTGGATGAAACCCTTCCTATTGTAATTCATCCATGTAATCCATGATATATTTACATAGTGATACACTCATCTTTCACTGAAAGCAACAACTGATAATCTTTACACTGTCATGTGGGAGAAAATGAGTAAACATAATAGAGGTAGAAGGGGCACATTGAGGGAAAATGGCCACACCCAGAGAGTAAATTACAGCAGTTCATCACAAAATAACTCATGAAACCCACCAAACAAAGATTTCAAAATGACATCAACTCTTTGTTCCTGAATAACTCCCAGTTCTTAGGAATAAATCAAGTGAAGCTTATTCAGTTGATTGTGTCGTTGATAACCCCCCCCCCCCCGTCTCTCCTCACAACTCAGAGCTGAAAAGACTGGAAGAGAGGCTATTAACGGGAGTCTGTTATAACCTAATGGAGTGGGACTGTAGAGCCGAAGAGGCGCAGGTATAAAGAGCGCTGAATCCATAAAGAGGTTAAGTGGGAGGATGAGACACAGGGGATACATATGACAAGAAGCCCCGTGTGCAGCCATCCAGTTCAAGGAATATGTAGCCTTGATACCCTGAAGGAGAAGCCTCTGGTAAAAGTATGAAAATCTGTCTTTCTACCCCACAGCACATGGAGCGCTCAGTGTGAAATTGACTGCAGATTGCTTGCTCAAGCTTTCCTTGTAACTGAGATATGTAGGTAATTCAATCAAGGTTGCTCATAGGCATGGACACTTGTCTGCATTGCTAATGTTAAAGTGGACCTATTATGCTTTTCTGAGTTTACCTTTCTTACAGTGTGTTATATAGGTTTTTGTGCATGTAAATGGTCACCAGAGTCATAAGGATCAAAGTTTACACCAAAGGGAGGAACTGTAACAGGGTAAAAGCAGGACTACTTCAGAAATTGCTTCACTTTCACAAAGGTTATTTCTATAATGCACACTTAATGTGGCTGCTAGTGTGGCTAGTGTGCACTGTGCAGGTCAGGAAAATGTTTATGTGTTGCTTAGCAACAGTCCAGTCCCAGTCCAGAACTATTTCTGTTGTCGTAGCCAAATAAATGATGAAATAAACAAACAAATCATAATCTGTTGTTTCTTATTTAACTAATAATATAACTGTTGTATAAAAGCAATATCACACAAGAGGGGGTGATGTCGTACTGAATATCAGCACGGCTGTGATTCAGTCATAGATACGAGGCCGTGATTTCCTGTTTATCTTTTAGTTTATCACTTGACTAAATATTATATATTTTTGGTCAGCAGTTATAGATTTTTTAGGTTGTGCTGATCAGTGGTGGCAGAAATAGGCTACCTTAGTGTTAGGTGAAGTCTGCTTTTCCTTGTCCAATCAAAGAAACACACTCATCTTAATAGCATGGAGTATAGAAATGATGTACACTATCTGTAGTTCTGTTCTCCACCTCTCACGACCATATGGCTGTTGTCAGAATATGCTGCTGGCTGCTGTGATGACTGGTGTGATTATAGTCATTTTCCAAGAATCCTGGAAATTGCATTTATAATCTGAGCTCAATTCATGTGCTGATTGCAACAAGTGATACTGATACTGAGTCTGCAAATACCAGAGGCTGTTGTCTGTGTGTGTTTCCTCTCCTGATTGTAACTGCAAAAAAAAACACATGTCCAAATTATCATAATAACGGCTTGTTTGTATGCGCACATCCTGCACTCAGGCCGTCAAGATTTTTTTCAGCTGACGCAATTCATCTCCTCATTATTCCACCCACTGTCTCTTGATCATCATGATGAGGGAGGAAGAGAGGTGAGAAGTGAATGAGGAAAGATGACCTGCAAGAGGAGAGAGAGCTGTGTGCATTAATGGGCTGCTCGTGGATTGAATTAATATGGCTGGTGGTGTATCTCAGCCATAGAGAGAGAACGCTCTAAGAAGGCAGTGTGTGAAACAGGGGAGGAGGGATACAGGGGAAGATGGAGATCAACTTTTGTAAACACATTTGCAGATGCAGTTATAAATACAGCCAGGTGTGTAGCTTCTTCTCCCAGCCCAGGATGCAAAGCTAAAGGGCTAATCACCATTTCAAGGTGGGCTTACAAACCATAGTTTTTGTTACTGTAATATACAGTGACTTCAGAAAGCATTCAGGTGCTTTCTTTTTTTGCAGATTTTATTGTGTTGTACACATTAAAAATTTCTAAATTTACAAAAGTATTCAGACCCTTAATTCAGTAGTTTGGTTTTTTCTTTATCATAATAATAGCTGGACAGTCCCAGACTTACTGGAGTAATGAACCTTGATTGCCACAGTTGTCCCAGCATACATCTAGGCTTTTGTCATCCATCTTGGATAATCTAACAGGTGTAATACAGTATATGCTCTGTTTAAAATTTTATATTGTGGCATGCGAGGGAGTACTTAAATTATAGTTTAACTAAAAAAAAAACAAAAAACAAAAAAACAAAAAAACAAAAACCAACAACACCCCCCCGGGGTTTAACCCTGGGAAAAAAAAAAAAAAAAGAAAAAAAAGGAAATGTGTGAATAAAGCAATAAACTAAATATTCTAAACCAAGGACAACACAAGTTTGTTTTACTGAGCAGGCAGGAGACGTGTTTCCAAAACTAAAATAAAGTCTTTTTACTTAATACCAAGATAAGAACAGGGCTTCCTCCAGGGCTGGGGCCGCTATGGTTAAGGTGAGTGAGGGGGGAGTGAAGGCGTCAACTAAAATGGGAGCACCACAGTCCACATGTAAAACACTAAGCACACACACAAGGGCAAAGCCAAAAAGGGGTGGAAGGACACTACACACAATAGGACACCATCACCAAAATAGAGGGGCAGGTCACCCGTGAGGCCCTCAGCACCTGGAAGTAAGCAGACGGAGAGGAACAGTTAGTGGAGCATGAAACCATATGAAAAGAAAAAAAAAAGGCTCGTGCCTAACCCTAACCCTATCTGTAAAGTGAGCACAGTAAAATTAGGAACTGGATGGCTATAGCTGATGAGGGCCACAACAAACATGTACATGTCCCGTCAGCGTTGTGTGGTTGAGGCACCAAGAGGAGAGGGAGGGAGGGAGCCAACAAACATTTTAGACACTGCCAGTGTCTGCGCTGTCGGATGTGAAATACGCAACAGTGGAGGAGAGAGGAGTGCAGAGCGTCTGCAGCACCTGAGACCAGGTAACCCGGAAAGGGGAAGTGTGCACCGGCTGCCAGAGAAAGGGCAGCACTAAGGGTCCCTCCCTCTTATATACGATGGGGCTCAATTAAAGGGACGGAACCACACCAGGAGTAGAGCAAAGGGAAAGTGCTCATCCTGCTACAATATTGTATAATTGTGTATCTCACACATTTAGAAGAGCTCATAGCTGATCTCCAGATTGTGTTCCACTGAGAGGCAGTCAAGGATATATTCAGGTCATGTTCCCAATCCAGCTGCACAGAAGAGTGGGCATTAACAGCCCTAAACATTAGACTATAAATGTTTGAGGCAACACCTCCTGTTTGGGTTGTCTTCTTTAAAAGCTGATCCCACTCCGAACATGAGGCTGACACAGCTGTGTCTTAACATTTCTTTTGTATAACTGATGATATTTGAGCATATGTTAAAAAAAAAAAAAAAAAAAGAACAATCTGAAAGGCCAAACTGAATTTTGTTGTTGGAAAGTTGTTGGAAAGGTTAGGTCTTCTCATTAAAAATCTGTCCGATTGCCACAAATGCCACGCTGTCAATGTCACTCAAAGACACTCCTGAAGCCTCTCCAGCTTTGCCTTGACTTTACGCTTCAGGCCATTGTCGTGCTGAAAGGTTACCTCAGTCTCTGGTCATGTGGACTCTGGAGCTGGTTTCTTTAAGGACCTCTCTGATATTTGGCTGCATCCATTCTTTCCTCAATTCAGACCAGTTTCCCTGTCCCTGCCACTGAGAATCATTCCCACAGAATGATGCTGCCACCATTGTGCGTCACTGTAGCGATGGTATTAGCCAGGTGATGAGCAGAGTCTGGTGTTTGCCAGTTTTAGTGTTTGGGGTGTTCGTCTCAGAGATTCAGAGAATCTTTTTCCTCATGCTCTCAGAGTCCTTTGAATATCATCTGGCAAATTCCAAGCTTTTACTCAAAGTGGCTTGTGTCTAGCCACTCTGCCATAGAGGCCTGACTGATGGAGTGGTCCTCCATCCAGGTTCTCCCATCTCTGCAGAGGATATTTTGAAGCTTTGTTACAGTGACTGTTAGGTTCTTGGTCACCAAGGCCCCTCTTGTCCGGTTATTCAGATTGACTCTCCTGTAAGAGGAGTCCTGTTGGTTCCAAACTTCTTCCATTTCACAATAATTGAGGTCACTGTGCTCCTGGGAACACTCAAAGCTTTAGAAATGAGGCTTTTAGTACAAATTCAAGCAGGAAGACAGGCGCTCCTATCATCCACTGATCCTCTTAGCTCAAGAACATTTAAACCACCCCATCTTTGTTGTCTCTCTCTACTGTCATTGCAGTCTGTCACAACTTTACCCCTCCACCATCAGTGTCTAAGGCTCCCATGCTAATTTGTGTCTTTCCTTTTTTACCCTTCCGCTGATCTGTGTCATGTCTATCTCAGAGGTCTGCAGAGAGTTAGCTTTTTGTCCTGACATGCAGTGTAAATTGTAGGACCTCATATACACATCGTCTGCATTTCTAAACTCTGTCCAATCAGTTCAATTTGCCACAGGTGGACTCCAGTCAAATTCTATACACATCTCAAGGATAATTAACGCAAACAGGACACACCTGACCACAGTTTAGTTCCACAGCAAATGGTCTAAATAGGTTTGTAATTGAGACAGTGAGAGAATTTTTGATTTTCTCTAAATGAGATTTTTTCTTTAAATGTTTTCACTTTGCCATTATGGGTTATTGAGTGTAAAATAATAGGCAAAAAATGTATCCATTAAAAATGAAATCTATGACAAATAAAGTGTGCAAAAATGAAGGGGTCTAAATTCTTTCTAAAACTTTGAGTTTGAGGGAATAGTATTGAAACTAAAGAGACAGTTCATCACTGAGCTGCAAAATAACTTAGTGAATAGTGTTGGGCAAGACACAGACTCAGTCGCTCCAATGTGGAAATCCTCTATTATTTGTCCAGTAGTGAAGGAAAGCAACCACACCTGTGATAACAACTACCGACCATCTTAACACCTCTGGTAATGAAAAGCTATGAGAGGCTTGTTCTGTCCCAGTTACAGAAGGAAGTAGATGTGCACAGTGAGCCTGTCCAGTTTGCATATAAAAAAACAAAGGGGGGTTGATGATACTGTTTTGATGCTGCGGCATGGCACCTACGCCCACCTTGAAAAGCCCAAAGCACATGTTGGTCCCTCTTCAGTAAAGTCCACAGATCCACAGGTTAGCTTAGCTTAGCATAAACAGGGGGAAACAGCTGGCACATACACAATCTGCTTACCAATACCACTGAAGCTCACTAATAAACACGCTGAATGTAGCTTGTTTAATCCATACAAAAACCAAAGTGTTGAAAAGGCAAATTGCAGTTTCACAGGGGGTTAAATGCTGGACTATTTCTCCCTGGAGTCTCCAGTGGTTGCCTGGCAACTGTTCCTGGTCAAGAAATAATATCAGTTTACTCATGTAACTTTCAGCAAGAAAAAAACAAAAACATTCAAACTTTAACTGTGTCTTTACCAGAACTATGAAGTTTGAAGAAGTACCTCTGAGTTTCAGTACTGTTCTCTCGTAAATTTAAAAGGCAAAAGTGAATAAATGTTGGTGAGAAATGACAAAAACAAACATCCACTCTTGTATGGTGAATGGCCATTTGAAGCTCTGCATCCTGTGCTAACAGAGGTAGTTATAATTCTACTTTGAACAGTTTTTGTGGTTCAAGGCTGGATCAGATCTTCTCACTATGCCCTGCTGGAAGGAGTCTGAGTCTGCCCAAGCATGTAACAAGTGTTTAAGTCTCCTATTTACATTTATGCAGTGATGCTCTTGGCTTCCTGATTGAACCAGGTTGGTGAACCTTTGGTTTCCCGGATACCTGCCTTAAAGTGATAGTTCTGGTTATGTGACGTGAGGTTGTATGAGGTATATATATAGTCAGTGTATTACCTGCAGTAGATTCAGATTGGTGTGCTCCCAGTTTGGAGAAACAGACAAGAGCACCAGCACGGATGTTGTGGGACATGCTGCTGTGGATGGGGTCAGGGACCACGGACCAATGGAAGAAGGTAGCCTGGTCTGATGAATCGCATTTTCTTTAACATCGTGTGGACAGGCAGGTGTGCGTGCGTCGCTCACCTGGGGAAGAGATGGCACCAGGATGCACTATGGGAAGAAGGAAAGCTGGCGGAGGCAGTGTGATGCTTTGGGCAAGGTTACGCTGGGAAACCTTGGGTCCTGCTGTTATATTATATATATATTATATTTACATGCAAAGCAGGAACACATGGCAAAAATCAGTAGACAAATTCAGCTTTATTGACAAGAACAGTTGTGCTGTTACAAGGCAGGAGCTAGGGGGAAGCTCAAAACAGTGCATAACTCAGATACAAAAAACCATCAGAGTAGCTTTTTACTGAATTTGTAGTCTTGATAATCCTTGTAGTTGTTTCTTTAAAAGATGGAAGGAATAAAAAGTTTAGTTTAAAAATGGAACAGACTGAAGTCCCCCTGATGAGAGCCTAACATGTAAACAGTTTTTTCCTTTTCTTTTTTTTTTTTTCCTTTTATTTAATTTACTTCATATACAGTACAAAACATGCATCCCATGTTATTCCACAACTATCAGTCTTACAATTTACACTGATTGCACAAACTCAAATTAAAATCATAACAAAAAGAAATAATACACAAACTGAATACATCCGTCACAGACGTTACACGCAAGACATACTTGGCTATTCCTATTTCTCCGACACTGAAAAACATCTTTTTAAGCTACCATTAATTTACACACCAAATAGTACCGTCCTCTGACTACTGGGCTATTGTCAAAACAGCCTGAGGTAAGCTTTAGCACGTGAGACATAGCTCAATTTCAAAGGCTAAAAAAATTAAATTAAAAGTGATATAATGCTATAAATCTTTGATTATGAACCGTCACAAACAAGACAAATGAAATGTTCTTAAAAAAGCCAGTGTCGCATGTTGTTCCTTTAAATTTTGCTGTAAACAAATTCATCAACAAAGTGCCAAAGTACTTTTGATCCCTTTAGCTGACCAAATTTCTCTTGATCCAATGACTGACATGTTCAACCATCAAGTAGTGCAACACAACTCCAACAAATGCAATTAATACAATGACAGAAAAAAAGGCAAAAACCCAAAAGGCAAGAAAGGGCAAAAAGACCACTCAGTGTTCCCTTTTCTGCTTCCTGCCAACGTCTACCTCGTCCAGCCCAGTGGCCGATCTGGACTGCTGCAGTTCTCGCAGCTGAGAGTGTGTGCGAGGTGGCTGCTTCTTGAGCTTCTCCAGGTGAATGTCAATGGGGTCAAGGTCGGGCTCAGAGGCAGGGACAGGCAGGTAGCCGCCATCCCTCGGTAGACACATACACCAGCCGGCGCCGGCCAGGTCCAGCTCACTGTACTCAAACTCGGACTTCTTCAGCTTGAAGTCCACCATGTCAGCCGACTCGCTCATGTCCACCAGCAGGTTCCAGAAGACGCAGCTCAGGATGATGCCCAGCAGCTGCAGGGAGACATGGGGACATCTTCATATAAACGCAAGGTCAATCTATAATTAGTTTCATTGATAAATTCATTTAACTCAAGAAATGTAAAAAAAAAAAAAAAAAAAAAAAAAAAAAAAAAAAGGATAAATGACTTTAATGTCTTTTCAATTATGACAATTTGGCATCGATTAATTTTTTGTCACTGGCTAATTTATTAACCAATCAATCATTTCAGCACTTGGCCTTAGATCACCCAGCCATCAAGACAACAAGTATGTGCAGGGAAAACAAGCACCACAAGATAATGTACAGATACTGGTGCTGATCCAAAACTTTTTCTACTTTACAGAAATGGGAGTTTTGAAATAGTTATTTTGGGCACCTCTTGTGCTAAAAGTAAAAATCTAATTCATTTCTCCACAGGCAGTTATGTGACACTTTGGATGACACGAAACTCTCCTGGGTGAGTCATTAGTACAAAAAAAAAATCTGCAGCAGCATTCTGCATATCTGGTTCTTTGTCAAAAAGTAGGTGGTACAAACATGTGTGCATTAAAACATAAAGTGAGAAGTTAACTACAACACCCAGTGTGCATTTCTGCAAGAAACATCTGACCACTGTGGTTGAAATTTTTATGCATGTGCCACAATGCCGTGTGAAAGCAACAGATTACACTGTTCAGAAAAGTGAACTCACAATCTGCAGCTTGAATCAGTTTCTTCTGATCGGTTCAAGTTTGGATGAATTCTGCTACGATAGCACCGTGTTTTATTCATAACTGCAACAACAAAGCACTTTGAATTTGGCAGCAAAGGCTCATGGGTAGTGAGCCATGCCAACCTGACAGAAAAAACATGATATCTGAGAAACAAACCTATAGAGTCCTTCTGTTATTTAGGCAGCTCCCATTTCATATCATTATATCATTCAAAAAGATATGAGATGGGAAGTCTAACAGCACAGGTGGCACAGGTGGTAATCCCTGCAGATCAATGCAATCTTGTCTTGTGATCAATTTAGTGAGGGGCTGACACCCTGAACAACAGCCATCCCTATGAAATCTATGGCATTTGCTGCATATAACAGTTAGAGATGTCCTGAGACAGTCCCTTAATGGATCAATACCAGGAGCATTCACAGGTTGTTACCAACATGAGGTTGTTTCAACTGTCGCTAATTAACACTAATTCCATGAGTTTGCTAACGTTAAGCCCCTGAGCAAAGCAATTAACTTGGGTGTTGTTGTGTTTTTGTGCTCTCTGTGCAATCACAAAGGGACTGAGTGTATTTTTAGTCCCAACAACTCCAACAGAGTGACACCTCTTCTGTCTCAGGATCTTGGCATTTAGATCAAGTTTCAATGAGAGATAAGGTCTCAGATTTAATCTGACTCTGCAACGTTGAATAACCTGATAAAAGTTATATTCTGAGTCAAGCTTTTACACGGTCCGCAGTAACCCAATATCCCCAACAGTCACGCTGCTGTTTGTGTATAGGAACACATATTTACAAGAAATCAGACTCAAGTGTGCACAAGCCACAACAACCCAACAGCAAACAATTCATGATGTTCCTGCAGTAGGTGCTTGTTTTTAATTGGACCAAAATTTTCTTGCAGCTTGTATGAGCTACAATTTATTCTGGAGGAGTAGCGCTGGAGAGAACTGATGCTGTTTATGCAGCCGTTTTAGAAAAGTAATTATAGTAATTACCCCTCTCTGAGGGGGCTGCAACACGTCTACATTTGTGATTTAGATTTGTGGACATTGTAATGTATAGTAGACAAACTCAGATTTACCAAATGAAAGTATGAAGTAAACAAACTGTCACAAACTGAGTCAGTGAAGCAAGTTTTTGAAAAGTTAAAGTTACACCACAATCAATTCATTCTGTGCTAAAAATCTGCAATGTGTAAATAATGAAAATGTGAATTAGTCTTCCACAGGAAGTGGGAAATCTACAGTTAAAATATTATGCCTAAGTTGGAAAGTGGTTGGAGAGAGGGCTTTTAGGGCAGCTGGATTTCAGTGAATCGGGTCGAGTTTTAAATTACCTGTGGCAGCCCAATGGCACAGCAGAATGCAATGGTTATTCCAATGTTGTCACTCATCCAGAGGTTGACTGCATGGATGCAGCCTCGCACGTGGATCAACTCATGAAGGTTTTCACGCTGATACTGAGGCCAGAGGGAGACAACAAGAGGAAAGTTTTCAGTTTTGGACTCAAACTATAACAGCCTCAAACTGAAAAATAAAAAAAGTGTCACCTGAAGAAAAACAAAAACAGACCGGGACCAAATGAGCTGTCGAACTGCCAAGAATTACCGGTGTCACAGCGGAACTTATACAGCTTGAAAATGCTTGAAATTACTTACTGCCAGAAAGAAAATCTTCATAACTACTTACAGAGAGTGACACAAGAGTGTGTGAATGTGTGACTGACTAACAAGCTATATGTGGGTGAAAAGTGTGCAGAATTTAGGGGAACTAACGGCAAAAATGCAATATAATATTCATAAATATTTTTCATTAGTGTATAATCACCTGAAATTAAGATTTGTTGTGTTTTGTTGGCTTAGAGGGAGTCCGCCATGTTTCTACGGCAGCCCAGAACGGAAAAAACCAAACACTGGCTCTTTCACATTTTTACGTTATCTGAGGATCCACCATAGTTTCTCTTTCACACTTGGAAAGGGAGGGGTGGTGGGAGGTGTATTCAGTTGGTTGCAATCTGCAGCCTCACCGCTAGATGCCACTAAATCCTACACACTGCTCCTTTAATGTCATGGTTAACTTTGACGAGTGAGAAGGCTTCAGAGATGAGGACTCTGAAACTATTATTATTGTTATTATATATTATTGCTACTATTATATAATGATACTAAACTACACATTTATTTGAGGTTATTTTGTATCATCAATATAGATTACTGTTTGGATTTTGTTTTCTCACCATTTTCACTCTTTTTATTGGATTTTGCATCAATATGATGAAAGTGCATTGACTTGTAAACACATTTGCATGGTTATTTGATCTACAAAGTGTTGGGGGTTAGACGTCATGTCATGTGTCATAATTTGGATATAAGATTCACATCATGAAACTGTATTTTTTATTACTACAACATAAGTCAATGTGATTAAATATGAAATAAGAGCAAAGTTAAACATAATAATCATGAAGATTTGATGAAAAAAAAATCAATAGGAACTCATGTTGTAACACCAGAAATGATCCATTCTACTCAGTGAGTATAACATCAACAAATGAATGGTTTGGTTGGAGGTCCAAAAATGTTATCATAACCTCCACTGCATCTGTGCTGTGTTGTGTTGGGACTCAGAGATACAAATGCCAAAGGACTAAATCTGTACAATAACCAGGAGTTCCTCTTACCTGTTTATCCAGAGTCCTGTAACCACATAGAGTGTTGATGACCTCTCCCATCTGTGCAAAGAGTCAAGATTTAGAGTCAGACACCTAAGGTGGCCAGGGGAAACACCATGGGGACCTTTCTGGAAGTAATGCTCCTCACAGGCAGGTATACCTGGCCCCTGCCAGCCAGAGCATGAACTTAAGCATTTACAAAATGGCTTCAGTCCTGACAGGTAGGAACTGATAACAGCAGAAACCTAGCCAACGTTCAGCTTTTCTAATCAAGCCCTCTATCTCTGGTGTATGTGTGTGTGAGTACGGGATGGTTCTGTAGTTAATTTCTCCATTTCAGCTCCACTGCTTCCAGAGACCGTATCAGTGCTTTGAGCCGAGGGACGTGGGGAGTGATACGGGGCATATGGAGAGTGGCGGGGGGCCACGAGGGACCAACACTTTATTTAAAGAGAGAAATCTCCCAAAGGCTATATACCTAAGAATTGCAGCACATCTCCTGTTAGCTGGATGAGCCACCTCTCTCACAATGAATTATGTCTCTGTAGTGTGAATAAAAAGTATTCCTTTCATTGTCATAAAGCAGAAGTCATCACGAAGTCAGTGGCTAGTTTCTGGATCTGAACCATCTGTCAGGAGGGCCTGGGATTATCTAACAGGATGGATGTCTGCAGCAGGCTGATACTGGGATCACATGGTATCAATACTCGCTCATTAACTGGTTGAAGTGGTTACTCATCTTAGAGTAGAAATCAAAAGTCTGCACAAATAGAGAGAGTCACAACTTTAATCTTTTTACAGTCAGCTTGGTGCATGTTTTCAGTCTGATTATGGCCTTCCAAGAAACTAAACATGCACTGATTTCATTTAAAACAAATGTTTGTTTAAGTGTGTGTTCAACTCTGCATTGAAGCAGTTCCCCAATAAAAGCAAAAACTACTCCCTCCAGAAATGTTAACACCGGAGAAGACAAATAAAGACATGCGGTGCAGTAATGTGCAGCATAACCTACTGTCAGTCCCAGGAATCTGACTTCCTGATGGGTTCATGTATAGTGCTAAAGACTGTCCAATCAGTGAGTTGCCTGTCAGTCCTCTCGGTTTGTTTGTATTAAGTCTGTTTGAACATGAGTCAGACTACACCTGAGCTAAAAGGCATGTGAAGGTCTGTTTGCTCCATGTGTGTTACCAGCACTCACCTTGCGGCGAACACAGCAAGTGTATGGAACCCCACAGGCCAGTGGACCAGTGCCATTGCAGAAATGGTACTGGTTGACCCCCCAGTCTTTATACTCATCCCCTCCACAACAAGAAAACTGGAAAACAAAACAGTAAGAGAAGCACGGCGATTAGGAACCAAGCATGAAAACAAATTAACATGAGCACAAGCTCAACTCTTTTCAGATCTCTTCAAATGAAAAACCCCACTGAGTTACACTGAGTACAATCCACACCTGTTCCCCCCTCAGTCCTCCCCCCACACAGGCAGACTAATTATCTTTCTGTACATCCAGCTCTTCAGAAAACTGAAGTCAGTGTCTGCAGTGGAAAACAGGTGTTCATGTGAAGACTGCAGCGGTTCTGACAATCAATTAAAGGCTGTCATTTGAAAGTACTTTGCAGAGAAAACTCAATCAAGTGTCCAACGTGTTGAGAGCTTTCCTAAACGATGAAGGACACCTCCATCTTTGTGATCGCCTGACCGCGGCTGCACGTCATTCTACCAGGCACCAAACTGGCTGTGCAGGTAAGACATTTTTACAAGCAGGGAAAATAGAAAAAAGAACGGACGCACATGAGCTAGGAGGCAGGATTTATTGCCCTCTGCTCTTGATGCAGGGGATGAAAAAACAGCGTGGATTCCTGAATAGAAAGCTTTCAAACTGTGAAAATGATTGAAGACGAGAGGCAAGAGAATATTTTCAGAGCTCAGAGTCAAACATCAAATATCCATTACAGCCATTCATTTTGAAGTGCAATAAATAAAGAGGATGAACCTGGACTGTTTATCCTTCAGTAGAGCTGATACTAATTTAAGTTCTACTGTTATAGCACAGATTAGATCTTTATCTCAAACAGAGACCAAAAGAAACATTTCCTAAATACCAGTGGCGATTGCTCTAAGACTGCAAGGGAAGCTCAGCTTCCCCTAAAATGTCAACAAAATAAGTGGTCAAATATGTACTGTTGTGTGTACATTTCATTGACTAAATATGCGCTAGAACAGGTTCATCTTTTGTTCAGAATCAGCTACTTATCACAGGTAACCGACATGACTTCCTTCTCATTCATCCCCGCAGCGCCACAGTGCTTTACAGTGTAGACGCCGAGCGTCTACTGACTTCAATGGGGAAGCATAGAGTGGGTTGTTCCACTGCAGCGAAACTAGACGCTCATTGGATAAATGCTGGGCTTTGTCCCGCCCATCGGACGCTGAGCGTCTCTGGGGGTCTATGGGGCAGTGGGCTGGCCCGGACGCTCGGCTTCTGCATGATGATTGGATGATCTGTCTGAGGCTGAGTCCCTTTTTGATTGACAGCGAAATGAGCAAATCAGCGATCTTGAAGTATAAGCATCCACCGGAGCATTTTTCAAGTTTTTCATTCCGTTGTTCGGAGTTGATCTGGAGACGTTACTGGTCCTCAGTGACTTCGTCTTTGTTAAAAACAACTAGCGTTGTGTTTGGTGACTCTCTTCTGTCACTCTGCGAATTTACATATAAATAAACGGACACATTTTATGATGTAGGCCGAAAATGAGCTTCCCCTCCTTATAAGACCGGCAGCCGCCACTGCTAAATACCCACTTTTTTCTTTTATAGCTGCAGGATGCCACAACAAGTTGTCATGAACCTTTTTTCCCTGCACTGTTTCTGCAGCTCTTCACCATCCATCCACAGAGTCAGGCACACAACACTTTATCTTTCTGCTGTTCTGAAAACTACCTCTAGATTTTCTGAAGTCTGTTTTTAGAAGAGCCAAATGACGGAGGTTGTCTCCATCATTGTGTCTTTAAGTTCTCTCATTAAAGAAACTGCAGAGGCGTAACACTATCAAAACAGCTAACATGTTTGAAAACAGCCAAATTACCCCACAGTGCTCGTCTGTGTTGGATCTTCAGAAGTTATAAAATAATAATGTACCAGAACGATTTTAAGGGGAAGTTTTTTTTGTTGGCTTTTCTAGTAAGCATAATGGAAAAACACTGCACATTTAATAATTAAGATAATCAATACTGAGATCAACAAGCATGTTGTCTCTAAAACGTGAAAAGATCAATTTGCAGCTGAACTGGCTGGATCAAAACACAGGATACCAAAAATGACTGAAGTTTACATTAAAGCTCTGTTTATAGCAATAATATCAGATCATACCATCTTTCCATGGCACCTGTATACACATTTTAAAGATAGTACTATCCTCCCATGTAATAAATATGTCTCTATGTATCTCAGCCCAATAAATTTCCTGTCGGCCCACATCCTCTAGATAAAATATCATATAACCTTTTGCTGCACATAATCCAAGATGTTTTTGAAGTCCAGATCATCGTAGTAGTGTTTGATTCCTTCTCGTATGCTGCTCTGAAACAAAGCAGACGTCTAGACAAAACAGAGAGATGGAGAAACACAGAGGAGAGGTGGTCACTGTTATTAGCGCTGACAAACATGATGCCAGTCAGAAAGTACAGCAAAGTGAGACAAGTGAGGCTGAGGGTATCATTAGGGGCGGGGTAGTATACAGGAACGTACAGGCTGTGTACACTCACCTTCTTTTCAAAGATGAGAGCCGCGGTGAGTGCGATCGCCTGGAGAAGCAGCAACACACAGAGAACACAGAGGAACTGTGGAGGAAGGAGACGAGATTCATACAGTATCCCCATGGTATATAATTAGCAACCAACACACTCAGGAAACTACTTAACATAGTCATTTACCAAAATGTGTCTGTAGAACTGACCGACACTGACACAGCAACTCCTTTTCAACACATCAAAGACACAAACCAGAACATAATGACAGAGATGTCTCAAGTTGATCCAGGAATATTTTAATTGATCATCCACCCACTGACTATATCTGTTTATCCTTTAGAGGCTGGTCTAGGGCTGGGGCCTGTCCAGGTTGTCTGTCTATCACAGGGCTGACACGCAGAGACAAAAAACCTTTTAGACTTACCTTCATTTAGTCACTAATTAACCTGACCTGCATGTTTTCAGGGATCAGTTTCAGCTAAATTAACCCTGATCAGACGCTTATCCTTCTCTACTGTCTACTCTAGTGTTGCAAAGCTGCTTGACATCTGGACTCTACAGTGCAGCATGCAAATTAGAGTGCTTATCTGAAAATATTTTGGTGAAAATATTCCTGGATTGGCAACATACACCGATTTAATAATGTAATACAGACACTGACACTTATTAGCAAAGCACAGCGTGCTAAACATTCAGGTAGCAACTTTCAAACAGTATCTATCAGTCTCACAAGAGGAAAGACTTCAAGAATGAGGACTAACTGGTTGGTTTGGCAGATATACTGTATGTCTGGTTAACTTGTCCCCTCCAGTAAAGTGCAGCACACAGCTGCTTTCCTAAGCTTTTCTATGAGAACCACTGTCTCCATGCGGTGGATAAAATGTGCCCAAATCCAGCAGTGTATCAACGCTAACTCCACAAAGAACTTCATGACATGTAACCATGAAACCGGGCTGCTGTCTGGTTTGTCTGTACTCTGCAAGCTGGTGTTAGCGCTTGGCCAAAGATCATTTATGAGTGAAGAACCTCCACTCTGTAAAACCTGATGTAAACTTGAGTGTTTTCGTGGCCAAACAAGTGATTAGTCCTCTCTAGGAAAAACCATCAGCTGATTGGGTCACATCAATTCCAGTTAAACTTTCATTCAGGTGAGTAATTGAAGCTTATTAACTTTATAGTTTTGAACCGTATTTATGAAGTGCCTTGTGGAAAAAAAGGCGTGCCAACTTTAGCATTAACTCCTGTTATTTCACTGCGTCACTTACTTCTTTCGCTTGTACTGAATTTAATTTGCATTACACTTCCTCTGCTGCTCTGTAGAGAAGCAAAAACATTTCTTTCAGGATGAATTAGGTTCTCTCTTGTCACATTTTAAGGTTGTAGCTTTGGTGTGCACTGGGCAGCTGGTTTAGGTATATACAAGATTGTCTGATATACTATATATATATATGGGGTTGGAATTGGGGTCAGAAACTCAAAACTGGGACACCCCAAAAAAAACTGCTTTTATTTATGGAATATTTCCTGACAAGGTTTTAAATAGAAAACTCAGTTAAAAAATGTATTTAACTAGTCAAACAGCAGCGAAGCAAATATCAGCACATGAAGGAACGTTATCTATATGTTTCGCAGAGAGTAACATTAACTTTATCGCTTCCTCGGTATAAAATTAGCTCCTCATCCTCTTCTTCAAAGCATAACCATAGACATCATTAACTTCCTTTTTTATGTCAAACTTTTAATCCCCTTTTTCAGTTAACGTTATTTAGCTAAAGCTAATTAGACAGTTGCATAGCAACCGTGGTAAAATGTCCCTGCTCCGTTTGAGCTCGGTTGCCGTTATTGGCAACACCAACAGCTGTGTTTTTTGCATTTGAGGAGAGAAAAAAAGGCATCCGAAGCGATAACTGGTTTATATGTTTTATGAGCTGCTGCTGTTGTGCAAACTCTAAACACGCCGTTTATCTCTCAGGATTGATGTATGTGTAAGTTTATGTACAGGACTTTTACAGTATATACATATATATTTAAACACCTATGTGTTTAGACACTTGAATGTATAATTTGTCTGTTTTGGCTGACAACCCAAATTGTCTAAAATAGTGAAACTTAAATTGGAACAAGAACCATAATTAATCAGAATGTTACCCGTAAAAAAAAAAACCAAAAAAAACAAAAAAAAACGGTTCGTCACACACACACACACACACACACACACACACACACACACACACACACACACACACACACACACACACACACACACACACACACACACACACACTGTTGATGAGGTACACCTAGCTAAAACTAATCCTGTCCAATACTACTGTCCTGCAATAAATCTTATTTTGGAGGCTGCAGTTTGTGGTGTTGTAAAACTGTATTGCATTATATGGAAAGGTGTTTCTACTATTGTGCCCACCCCATTAATATCAGTGAGAGTAGGCTAAATAATAGAAACACTTCTCTGTATACTGCAATACAGTTCAACAGCAGCACAAACTACATTCTCCAAAACGATCATACAGTTGAATCAACACCTCTCTAAAACTATTTCAATAAAAGATGAACCTTATAACCTTCATTATTGCAGGACTGCTGTATTAGACAACATTAGTTTTAGCTAAAAGTAATAAACTCCCAGCTGAGTGTATATCATGTACACAACACAACCTGCACACACTCCTCTTCCTCCTCCATCATCCCTACCATGTGCAGCAGGGTCTTGTTGTCCCGGAGGGATCCGACCATGCCCACCACCGACACAGTAAACATCACCAGGCCCAGCAGGATGAGCACCACAGCAGGAGCCAGGAAAAGGCCCTCCAGGGTTCGATTCTTCTGCCTTTCCACTTCAGCGTACACCCCCACGCACAGCACACAAAGACCCATCAGCTGGGGGACAGAGAGAGAGACAAAGAGGCTTCATGAAACAGCTGACAATCCTCAGTGTGGCGAACAAACAGTGACACTTTTTGAACTATGTATTCACTCTCACACATCTCTCTGGATGTATTATTTGTGTGAAGTCAGTGTCTGACATCAAAGGAACCTTTAACTTTATAACATTTGAAACTCAATACTGTTCAGTTCTTTTAATATACAGTGGCTTCAGAGAGTATTTAGACCCCTTTGAAAAAGGGTAAAGTCCAAAAGTAAATGCACGTTGCTCATTGTGGAAGCTTCCTTTTGCTATTTTGTGAAAGATTTTTGAAATATGGCGCAGATTTTAAACAGAAGTCGCTTGAAGATTAGATTTCAATCTCAGGAGACGATTCTGGGTTAATGTCAAATAAAAATATAACAGTTTTTGGTTGATGGAAATGAATAGACTTGAAAGTGTTGAATGTAGCTTCTCTACTTTAAGCCTTAGCAGCCAAACAGTGGTTTCACCCTATAGTGTCAAGGCCTGACACTGAAAGTTATATTTATCTATTTATTTTTGCAAACTTAATTTTTTACCATAGGACAGTGAAATCCAGTCTAATGAAATGCTTTTAAGTGGATTTGATCCTTAAGACAGGATAAGGCTCTGATCCATTAACTGCAACCATATCCACTTACTGGAATTATGCAGTGAATGAAGCGGTGGACATGTGCCCCCTCATGGCAGGAGACTCAGACAGGATTATTCCACAATGCCTGTGTGCCACAAACCTATGATGGCATTTTCAAAGTATGAAGGCCCAAAACAAAGGATGGCACCAGAGAAAATGATGTTAACAACAGTGATGTGATTTTGTCAGTGATACTGAACATGTAAAATTAAAAACAGCTGAAACAGATTTTCTTAAATGTAAATTTAGCTTTTGTTGCCATTTGAGTTTTTTGCCACTTTGATTTTTTTGGTTTAAAACACAACTTATATGGCATCACTACATCAGCTGGCAGGCTTTCAGTTTTTTTTCTTTATTCATTGATCAAATCAAATCACAATTGGATTAAATAGTTGTGCCCATGACATATCGCAGGAAATTTCCTCTTCAGATATTATGGGTCTGCGTTTTTGCAATACTAATGACACCTAACAGTATCCTGTATAGTTCAAGCGTTGATTGAGGGGTCATTCTTGCCAGCTCACAATGCACAAGAATACCTGAAATTAGTCACATTTCAGGCTCTATCTGTAAAACTTAGTATACAATCTGAATTCTTTTCCCAGTTTATTATATGTGCTGGTCTAGACGCTTTTGTTTCCAGTACACAAACCCCAGGATATGCTGAGCCTGCCCTGAATACTCACATCATGTTGGATAAAGGCTACAAAATGTGAAAGGATGACTAGGGGCACACAAAATAGAAAAATGGGGCTAAAACGTGGTGGGCTGCACCATCACAAATCAGACTGAGCTCCACAGTGCAGCCAGTGCACAGCCTTGCTTTACACTTTGACATCCAGCTAGTGGTGGAAGAAATACTCTGATCTTCTACATCTACAACATAGAAATTGTTTTTTTCAACACAATGTACCTTAATACTCAAACATAAAAATACTTGTTCAACAGGAAAATGGCACTTGAGTGTTTCGATATTATATATTAGATTGCTCAAAGTGATTCAAGTTGTGTTACATTTTTCTGTTGCAACAGGTTGAGTTGAAGCTATTTTCACCACTTTAAATACACTGTTAGGTACTTTGGTTTAGTGTATCTACCACATCCAAAGGGTCACAGGAAAACATTGGTGGTGGTGGTGGTGGGGGGGTCTACAGATGATTAATAGGTTAGAAAAGTTCTGCTGCACAAAATGTTGTTTTTTGGATTTTCGCTGATTCTTTGTCTTTTTAGTGAAATATTGGGTCATTTTAACTCTTTGGATCTTGAACAGTTAATTCAACAAAAGTATCTGTAATGTTTAGAGAGAAAATTGTACTTTGGTGGAACAAGACAAGAACGTTGGGAAATACAGGTTTCATTTTTAACACTGTGTTGTATTGCTTATCACATTTTTTAAATTTAAAATCTTAAATTGGTAAAATAACCAGAACTGCAGTTGTCAAATAAATGTAGTGGAGTATGTACAATAGCTCTCTGAGTTGTATTTGTAATAAATGGCATAGAGCAGGCCTATTCAACTCCAGCCCATCAATCAACTCCTACTGCCAAGCAGATCAATTTTTTGATTACAAATAAATACAACTTCAAAACTAAAGAAAAAAAAAAACCATTTGAAATACTGATTTTCTTTGCCACAATAAATCTAATAACAGAGCAGCCTTCTTGCTAAACAGTTTCGCCAGTCCCAGGCAGTAACAGAAGAAGTGTCTGTTGTCAAAATGTTCCCAACCTGTGTGGCATCAAATTCACAAGCAAGTTCAGTTCATCTCGAACTTTTGTATTCTCTTTGCTCTCTTCTGTTTGCCTCTTGTTGTCACTCAAAAAATTGCTGTGATGTAGCTTTGTAAAAGATGTCAGAATTAACCAAATGATATGCCAGACAGTTAACATGATGTGTAAACTACGCATTTACTTTTGATAATTTCGCAGCTTGTGTTGCACAGAAAACAGTATTATAGTTAAGTAAAGTACAAACATATAGTACTTGGGTAAATGTACTTAGTAACTTTCTACCACTGCATCTAACTGCTAAGTGTGGTGAAAAACAGTGCCTCACAGTGAATCACTGTCATGTGTCAAGTGTATTACATTAAAAAGTCTAATTAAGTCTAACCCTTTGTGCTCACTGAAAACTGTAAAATATCTTTAGGGCACATGTTGACAGATTAGCCAGATACTGTGTCACAACCCCTTTTTATATTTAGTTCATGCAAGAGCTACAAAAAGAGAAGAAATAAACAGTGTTTATTTCCCTACTATTGATTTTCGATTGGAAAAGGAAGCAATCTATCTGAAGAGTTGGGTACATCTACTTCAACTCCATTTACTGCTCTCAACCCTCCATAAAGCACTGGCACATAACTCTGGCTTGATTCCCACTTCTGAAGTTGCCCTTTCTACCTTCACTGCTGCAGTGATGAAGATAAGAATGACGAACAGACTGTGTGGACAGGGATCTAACATAATCCTGAAAAACACAAGAATTGTTAGCATTGTATGAGTCATCACAGGACATTGGAAGGACAGCATGCCTTGCAATCTAAGGGTCAGCTGGATCCCAATGATGTTCTGATGGCTGAACAGTGACACTGTGCAAAGTCACAGGGGTCCAAGTAAAAGCGAGACCTGCTCTACAGTAACTACTGATTAGTTGTTGTTCCTTCTTAAGAAGAATGAAAATCAAGCAGACCCATTCACATTACACTGGATGATGCGGAGTAGTTCTCACTGGACACCCGCAGCTTTATTCGTGTCATAAGAGTCATACTGAAATTGCATTAACCAAACATTACAATAGCAAAGACAAATTTACTTAAGTGTAAAGCTATTAGCTTAGCTCTGCAGGAGCTTCTGTCTACAACAGTAAAGAGAGGGAGAGATAGTAAAGGGGAGAACATATGAAAGGGATTCTGGAGTGCTAATGGACTCATACTGCTGAGTCATATTCAATAATTTGCTATAAGATTAATAATAATAATAATAACAATAATAATAATAATAAAAACAGATTGGTGGTGGTTCAAATTATTCTGACAATATTACTGAAGGGGTACTGTAGAGATTGAGTGGAGTGAGATGGATGAAGTATAAAACCAGACATAACATAGTGGTTTGGAAGTGGGGTGATGAAGGCTTAAGATGACTCATCTTTACTTTTTATTGGTCTGGCAAGAAACTCACTTACCCGTCCAGCATTTAAAGTGGCTGCTGGATCCAAAATGAACCCCAGCCATTTCAACAAACTAAAACATGACCACAGTTCACGACAGAAATTAGATCATTTATTGAGCTGCCACAACCAAAGTTTACATTAATTAACTAAATTAATTCATTTAAACACCAAGCTCATCTTTATCCTTGATTGGATCTGTGCTTCTCCTTGGCCATCACATTCCAAATGGCATTGAGACACCTTTGTTTATTTGAATTAAATTTAAATGTGTTCACCTGCAGCAGTTTAAACTCACTATCAGATTAAACAGTGAGAACAGTGGTGGACAGTGAAACTTTCCAGAAATAAATTTCTGTTCACTTTATTTCAAATGAACCAGAAAGCTCTGAACATGCCAGGACCAGATACAAGAAAACTTTATCTGTCAACATGTTTAAGATAACATTTAAGATCAAACTGATAACTACATGAACTGGGGATATTTAATTTTATGTCAATATATAACTGATTTTAATCAAAATATAAACCTGAATTTGTTGAATGACGAACAAAGGAGGCTTTCAGTTTGCTCATATTATCTGTCGGCAAAACTATTTACCAACATTATCATCCCTTTAACTCGATCCAACGCCCTGCACCACCGTGCTGTTTGTTAGCCGGTGATCGCTGTGTATTGTCTCAAAATCAAATGCAATTATTAATGTCTCAGTATATTGATCTATTAACAGATTGCCCACAATTCTTGTATTATGAGCAGATTAAAATTTAGGAGGATGCATGTTGTCGGAAGTGGTAATGTCTACAGTTGTAAGCTAACCATTCACAAGCTAGCTAGTATCCCGAGAATTCCACACCAAATTCCATTAAAGATATAGCAACTAATTATTCAATGGCTCAACCACACATGCACAAAGTTGTAATCATGATTTTTGACTTGTTTTTAATCAATATACTCTTCTAGTAAATACGGTATGTTTTTTATCCAACACACGGTGTTTGATGTAAATAAAATCACAAGTAAACCCCGTCACAAGCTGTCAAGCTATGTAGGTGGAAGTTCGCTGGAGTTTGAGGTGAATCAATGATTTAAATTGAAATTGTAATCAAAAGAATCGGGGTGGTTGTTTGGGATGACTGCCGAATTGTTCAGTAGATGGTACAGATGTGTAATATACCTGAGGTTATTTTCTACATAGTGTGTATGTGCCTTGGGGAGATGGTACATTTAAACGCATTTGTTTTGAATGAAGTTTGGAGAGAAGTCTCAATCATGCTATTGGGTGGTTCGTGTCCTACTACTACAATTAGCACACTGTTGCGACTCGAACTCACTTACTATGGCGCATGCAATGCTGATGTAAATCAATAGACCAGAAACTTACCGAGAAGAGCATTGAGTAGATATTTAAGGTGAATTTGATGAAGTAGTAGAAGTGGTTGGTTTTCCTCAAATCAGAGTAGGACGGCATGTCTGCTTGCGTTAATGAAGCTAGCTAACAAGCTAGCTATCCTTCGTTTAGTTCAGACGATATCAAAATAATATTAAGGAATAATAAACTACTACTAATGAAATGATAAACCCTTTTATGTGAGCTAACTAAATCTTAAATATATAGCAGCTCTCATTTCTCACATATTATTGTGGGTAGCCATCGAAACAAAACCACTTCCGTGCGGCTGGCCAGTCCACGCTTTGTTTTGACTACATTCTTAAAGGTGCAGTGCACACAACCTCATGTAGTGGGATTGAGGTGGATTTATACATTGCATTTGTGTCATTATTTTATGTCAATATTGTGTTTTATTGACACTATCATTTGTAATGTGATATTAAGACAGACGTGGAACTTGGGTAGTAATTAAACAGCATAAAACTATAAACATCCCTCTAAAGAAACTGGGTGACCATGGAAACAAAATAATAGGTTAAAGAAAAACAAAACAGACTATGAATAAGAATACTGAGGCTTGTTAACAGTATTCAATTCTTGTTGCTCTTCCCTTAATGTAACCCGAATGTAAAACGGGCTATTCAAATATCCTTGACATAAATCAAAACATACTTAAACAAAGGAAAAACATGCTTTTTAAAAGTTCAAGTGTATGGTTACTAAGAGTATTTGTAAAGCATAACTTCCAGACTCAGTGCACAGCTAATCCCTGCTCTTGCTTCAAGTTGCATCAGTTGTCCTCACCACTTGTTGGATATATTTGGCACTCTCATGACATTACTGATGCATTCACAAATAGGCTTACAAAGCTGGCCATGTGTTAGATCACCTCAGTGATCATCAGCACAACTGTTTTTTCTCCTGACATTACCAGCTTTGTGTTCTCATTTATTGTTACAGTATAGTTTCAGGTCCTGTTAATTTACTCAGTCAGGGACAGAGATACAGTTACAAAGCCGTGGTGAATTGCTTCAAATTTCAGGTTGTGTGCAACCTCATTTGCTGTGCACACTCCATTATATGTGTCACGGAGAAAAGCACAAGCTAGCTATAAATCACATCAGTCATCAGGTTACATTTAATCAATTCCTGGAGTCCTTCAACCAATGTTATCCTCTTTCTGTGCAAACATCCACACTTATTACATCTCCTTGAGCAAGGCACGACTGTTCAGTGGCTGACCCTGACCTCTGAGGGAAAAAAGGAGAATTTCCCTACTGGGATCAATATAGAATATCATGTTATCACAGACAGCCCTGCAATGGAAGGGCTGTGTATCTCTGATGCATGCTGGGATTGCATCCATTCATTCGTACATCACAATGAGCAGGAGTAAGCGGGCAAAGAAAGGAGTGAGTCATCATTCACTGCTCAAACCTCATCTTTGCAGAGGCTTCTCTAACTCATCAGCATATTCATTGATCTTTGGTGAATTAAATCTATCACCTCCGTGCACATTGTGAGGGTGATTAGGGTGCCAGTAGTTCATCAAAGGCACCACACTGAGTCTCACATTCTTCACAAATAATTGAGTTTAAATTTTCAGTGGGAGGTAGAGAGATGTTCAGGCCAAGCTGGTGACAGCCAATCAGTCTAAAGGTCAGAAGTAACATTTGGAATTCTGAAATGTTTTCATGTCTCTGAGTCCCTCAGGACCATCGGTCATACCAGGAGACCGTTTGTACGGACTGAACTGACTTTAAGTTCAGAAACCCACCTCATTTCTCCTGTTAAGTCATCTGAATCCAGCACTTCCTCTGCCAGCCTCCTTTCCACTCTCTAAACCACATGCACACCATATGTAACAAGTACACATACACAGGGCCACTGCCTTTTACTACAAGCTGTGAGCGTCTTAGAGTTTTCACTAAAATCTGATTTTAAATGACCCTTATGCTAATATATACATGTAAGCAGTTCCATACAATGATGCATCATCCCTTTATTCCCACTGCAGAAAACAAGATAAATGTGATCAGTTTTATAGAACCACTTTGGGAGTGTGCCACCACTTTGATACCCTGTTTCTGTCATGACATTAGACTCTGAGATGATTTTTTTCTCACCTGAAATGAGATGAGATGGGAGAGGCTCACTTCAGTCGTGGGAAGTGCCAAAAAAAGAAAAAAAAAAACTCTCAGTCAGTATTTAAGAGAGAACAGGACAGGAACTGCTGATGTAGTGAATAAGGTCAAAAGGATCTTGGCAGCAATTATTACTCCATCATAAAATGAAATTTAAGCAGTTCAGTCCAGTGTATAACTGTAAATGCTATAAAGATAAGTGGTAAACTTCCCAGGGGAAACAAAAATGTTCAGGTCACCAAAAACTATAAGAACATGTACATCTCATAGAAAATGGGGTTTTCATGCTTTTTCATGGATTAAGAAATTGATTCACTTACAGCTGTCCTGCAGCAGTGGAAGTAAATTAAGTTAACACAAACAATTCCTACAGGTACCACAACCTTTGATCACGTACAAACTCTCTGTCTGTGCAAAGGCAGTGTTGCAACAAACTATTACTATTACTGTTACTGCACCCTCTGATGTATTAGTAGGACAATACTGTACCGCAGGCAGCGGTGCTGTATGTTGTTGCAAAAGGCAAGTAACAAAGGAAGACAGACTGGTCAGTCAGGGTTTCATCCTACAGCAAGTTAATGAGCCAAAGCTTTAGAGGAACAAAGGCAGATGGTGGCCTCACATGATGGAAGAGCAGCACAGACTCCAGACTTAAACCCCATGGAGCTGGTTTTGGGATGAAATGGACAGGAGGTGAAGGCAAAGCAAATATTTGTAGGAACTTCTGCAACAGTGTTGGGACAAACTTTCTGAACAATATGGAGAAAGAAAGACGCCACAAGTGAGTTCAGCCGATCAAAAATGAAGCTTCAATTCAGGATTTAAGGTTCCATGATTCCTTTTTTCTCTTTATTATTAATTAGTTCTGTGTTTTTATTTCAGAGTACACGAAGACATACATCTGAGTAATGGAACGGAAAAAACGGAGAACACTTTGAACACTTTGAACCCCTGCTGGTCCATCTGGAGGCTTTGGACCTGATGACTCTCCTTCTCCCTCGGTGGAAGTATTTGATGGCTAAAGGTGTCAGTGTGCTCCAGTCATAGTGCTTGTCAGATAGTTGAGTAGCGTCTGAAACCTCCCTGCCCCACATCTTTCCAGTGTCAGAACTGGGGGAGAAAATAAAGACGGGTTTGGAATTTTCTCTCAGGATCGTTTTTCATTCTTTACACAACCATTTTTTTAAATATATGTGGACAAAATGCCCTCTAGGAGACATTGTGTGAAAGTTTAAGCTCCATGTTTAAACTATAATCGCCTCTCTATGACGAGTGTCTTTTTGTCTGCTTTCAAGTGCGGCTGTTCAGAGTAACTATAAATAACTCTTACTTCTGACTTGGTTGGACAACACTTACTGCAAACTAGTTTATATCGAGCATACCGAGGCTCCACTGCAATGTCAGCTGTTAGGCGCCAGTGATAACAGCCTTCCTCCAGGACCTACAGGCTGTTCAGAGACTCTTCAGCTGCAGCAGAGAAGGTGTGTTTGTACTAAACTCTTGCTTCAAACGTGGAGGTTGAAAGTGTGAGTGTGTGGCATGTTTCACACGCACCGACTCACTGAATTTAATGAGCAGCACGTTCCACTGCACTTTCCCACCTTGTCCACTCTCCTTGCTGCTACATAATTATGGATAAGCTTAATTTACTCCCGTGACAAAAAATTGTCCTGGGTCGAATGAATTGCTGCCAACCATATCACATAAATACACACTTACTGAACCTTATCATCCGAGTGGTGTGCTGCCCTCACCTCCTTCTGATCTAGTTGCCAACTAATATCCTCACCCCAGGTCTCGTTGTAGACAGTGAAACCAGCTTTGACTCAACAGTCCTATGCCTCAGCTGATATTCAGCAGCTTCTTGTGCTCTCCACTTCCACCTTGCTCAATCCTCGACGTCAAACTTCTATCCTGGTAGTGCATAAAGGGTGCTTGTGGGAAGCTGTAATCCGCTGCTCTGCACTGATGTTGTAGTAACTGTGAAGTCCTCTGCAGAGGCGCTAATGTGGGGTTGCCGCACGCTGCTCAGATAGGACCTCCGTGCTCTTTCTCTGCTCCTTTGATGGTGAAAGTCTGAAGACGAATGAGGGAGGAGCATTGTTCTTGTATTTGCAAGTAGAGCTGGTTGGTTCTATTCTTATAGTGCAGCATTCGTTCTGCTTTTCGTATGAAAAGGAAAATGAAGAAGTGTGCGTGTAGTTATTTTGTTATAAACCCTTTGGATGCTAATTTTACTAAAGGAAAACATACTTGGAGAAACAACAGGGGTTAGATTTATGGGGAAGTTTTGGGGATTTAGATTTTGGGGATGAGGACTAACTGATGAGTTTGGCTGAGTTGATGGCGTATAAAGAAATCCACAGCTTGACAGAGCCGCCATGCTTAGTTTGATTCCCTTAGTTTTGACAGTAGGCTGCTTCCTATCAGCCTACTGTCACACTGTTCTCATTTCTTTACATTCAGAAATATTATGTGAAATAAACAGTATATTATGAAAGGTGGAAACTGGGGTGCAGGTGTTCAGTTTTATCTGATCTTTTCTCTCCATTTTCATTTCCCCCCACCTTTCTGTCATCTTCTTTCTCTGCAATCTGTTTTTCTCCCCTCTTCAATGCTCATCCCTCTTGTCAGGTATGAGAAACTAAGGACCCAAAATGCAGACAAACAAAATGGGTGTAAATGGGGAAAAAAGGGTTTTAATAAAGAAAACCACCTCACAAAACTGGCAAAATGGAACTAAGAAATCATCTAGAAACCAGTAACACAAAACGGAAGCTCAAGGACACACTCAGGAAACACAGCGAAACAGAAACAGACCACCTGACAAAGACGAAGACAGAGACTTAAATACAAAATGGAGGCAAGGGTGATTGAACACAGGTGTAACACATGAGGGCGGGGCAGACAATCAACAAGGAGCAAAGACAGGAAATAAGATTAACATTAGATACACAAGGAAGTCATCTTCAAAATAAAACAGGAAATGGAACTAATGTCCAAACATAAAGAGTCAAAGTGGCCCTCAGGGCAAACCATAACACCTCTTGTCTTTGTCTCTCCTTCCTCTCCCTCTCTCTCCTCCTGTGTCAGTCTCTGTCGTTCCCAAAATTATTTGCTTATAAGTGAAAATAAAGGTGATAAATGGCAAAATTGAATATCATCCAAACTGTTGGCTGCAAACATCCATCACAGCTTACACATGCAATGATACATTTCAGGTTGGCTTGCTTTCAGTTTGACCTGCAGATAAAGTGGTTTAGATCAGTGGTTCTCAAAGCGGGGTCCTAGAGGGGGATTCTGTTCGTCCTCAGCAAAAAGGGGAATAATTATTTTTGCTATAATTCCATCCATAACTAACACAGTGACAGAATGTATGAATGTTTTGGTCATGGGTTTCAAACCTTTTCTGTAATAGAACATCTAAAAGCATTAATCTTATCAGAACATCTCATTCCCCATCATCTCTCAACAAAGCCATGACAAGTCTAAATAACTGATTAAGAAGGAAAAGGCAATGTAATTTGTACATGTAGACCAGGGGTAAGGGAATCAATTGAGATGTCATATGCACAAAGTTTCATGCTACATCTGTGACTAAACACTGTGATGTTTTCAGTTCATCCACTTTAATGACTGAGAAGTGCAGTTCAAACCTCCAGCACTGACTTTGCCACCTAATATATTAACAAAACCTCTGGGGTGCTGTCCAAGTATGTTCTGGCAGACGTGGTTAGTCATTAGTTAGTGTAACGTGTATAGTGATTTTTCATCGCTTCTGTGAGGATTCGTACCATCTGGCACTTCTCCTCAGGAGCAGGTCGCCCGCCTTTGTCAGCAGCTTGCAAGATTCTCTCCAGCTCCTGATCCCTTGGGACCTGAAATGTTTCTGTCTGGGCTGATGGAACTGCACGGTTTGAATCACACAGTCATGACTGTGGCCAAGGGCTCGAGTGGAATCAAGAGTCAGACGATGGAGATGATGACAAGAAGGGGAAGAGGGACTGCAGAGAGCAGGCAGACTTGTACTCGCTGAGCAACTTGCCAAGACATACTATTTCTTGAGATAAAGAATAAACAAAACAATATTTTAGGTTTAGGTTTCTGCTGAGAGCTACAAACAAGCATTTCAACCTGAGTAATGTTCATATAAATACAAAATGTACTTTTTACAGCCTGATGTTTTTCAGCATTGAGATAAAAAGCTGAAAGAATGACAGCCATTTCAAAGCAATTAGCATTATGAACTATTACAGCTAGCTACAGCTGTAAGATGCTGCTGCCGTATTTTGCCCTTTTACTGCTCCTATGCATCATTATGCTGCACTTACTGTTATTATAGTCACCTCACACTCATGCATCACACCAGTTGGTGGTAAGAGGGCGTCAGCAGCCATGACGGGATGCTCAGTATCAGGCGTCAGTCACAGTACAGAACTGATGGCAGAAAGAGAGACTGGTTTTTCTTTAACTTTGAAAAAAAAACAGACATGACTAATGTATTTCATGACAGTCTGGATAAATAGTTTTTATACCTGATGACAGCTGGAGCAAAATGACTTTCAATTTCAGCAGGACATACTGATTGGAACTGAATTATATCACCAGGAGTGCTGAAGTAAACAACTTTAATCAGCCTTATTTGCATCACCTCACCCTAACTTGTTTTTCTGTTGGCTGTGATTGGGTGTAGCAAACCACTTATTTTACACAGACTGACTGGCAGGCTTGAAATCTGACAAGAAAGCACGCGATACACCTTATCAATTCGGATTCTGATTGATTTTCTCACAATCTTATAGCTGTAAGTTGCATGTATGCTTTGATTGAACCCATTTTAAATCACTTAATGTATTTGGCAGCACACTGTTGGCTAATTTTAAAATAAAGTGCGATATAGCTAAGTTTATTTCATATATTACAACTGGGCCAAGGTTCTTAATTTAATTATTATCCAAATTTTTATCTAAATTTGAATCTAAAATGCTTTCAAACATGAAAATGAAAACTGGAAGAATGAATTGTATAAGGTCATACCCTCCCACATGATTTCAATTCAATAATGTCAGACCTGTGTTGCTGTACTGAGCTGTCCGTAAAAAGCCAGTTGTAGTTGCTGGAAATAGGATGTTGAATTGATCTGACCTCAGTGTAATTTGCTTTCACTCATGTTGACCTTGTTGGAAAGATGGCCGTGTTGGCAGTTAATACATCTTACAGATGAAGGACTATTGTAAGTGGCATGTTGATTCAGTGAGGAGAAGATGCGCGTCTTGTACGGCTTAATGAGAGAGAAGAGGAAGGGTCAACAAACACACTGCTTGATTTTAGGTGTGACGTCACATACAGGGTCAAAAAATATGTTGCTGTGCCTTAAAATTATTTTTCTGGGACAACAATGACCCGACAATTAAAGTTTTGTATCTGTAACACGTTGTCCTGTCATTCTGTAAGAAAAGGCATGTTTCAAACCATGGCCGTCTCATTTCAGGACAACACCGCAGAAGCGTGGAGGCCTTCTGGTTCCCCGTCTGAGGTTCATACCAAATGGCGTCCTGTCAGTGAATCTGAGAACGTTATAACATATCAACTCCCTCTTGGTCCAATGTGCATCAAGCAAGTTTATTTATACGACACCATTCAGACACAAGGGAATTGAAAGTGCTTTACAGAGGCATGGAAATGCGTTAAAAATAAATTATTAAGATGAAATTAAAATTGCATTTAAAAACAATAAAAACAAATTTGAATAAATAAAAAAAATAATTTAAATATAACTATGATTTAAAGCTTCACTAGTATTTCGGGGACTTGTGATGACCCTCTCTGAGCGGGCCTCTCCCTGCAGGAGCCTGGTGGGTGGAGTTCAGTCGTCAGGAAGATTTTGCTCATCTGGTCTGGTGGCACTATATAAGCTGGTGGCAGTCAGCTGGTCAGTGGGCCAATCCCAGTGTCCACCCTCACAGACTATGAGACATGCTTCCGGTGAGTTCATGAGGGCTTAGGACTGTCCCACTGTAAAGCCATCAGGGGCATGAGGGCTTTCTCGCAGATATCTTGAGCCTATACATGCGCCTTCTGTAAACCCACATTTCTGCAGACTTTGCCTGACTGAATTACCCACAGCTCATAGCGTTGTGATGTTAAACACAGAGTTGCCGTGGTTACCAGGAGATGCTCAGTAGTGTTAGAGAAATGGTAAACAACAGTTGGAAAACGGAATAAGGAGAAGATAGAGGGAGGGTTAGGGTTTGTTGTATTTTCTTTGTCCTTAGATAAATTTCCTTTTCAGTTATGTAAAATAAGATTATTTTTAGATATAACTCATGTCTGGTCTTCCCCCCCTTTGTCCAGCCTTGAGCCAGGTTGTGACAACATGACACGACCAGTTGTTATGCCCAGGCGGCCATATGGGAACACTCCACCAGTGACCCAAATCAACCACAGAAGACACTTATAAAAAAAAACAGTTCCACAGAGTTTATTAACATAAATATACAAAACAACCAGGACACTAAATCATGACTACAAAAGACCCACAACCAGAACACAACAGCGGCACAAAAATCCAGACAGAGAGGCAGCAAGGGGAGCAGGCCCCATGCAACAAGCCTCTTCCTTCTACTGCTGGCACCACAGCTTTTAAGCACTTCATTCCCAGGACGGGGAGGGGGGGGGGGGGGGGGGGG